>NC_092349.1:76377036-76677036 GCF_963676685.1 Mytilus edulis | reverse complement strand
AATAACACACTATAAAATATCAATATAAATGGTTTAACTCAATCGAAAGACATATTAACACAAGTGAACATACACTGAACAAATAGATTTGATCTATGACACAATATATATGTAACTGGAGCATGATTATAGCTATTATCCTGATTTAGAGTAATTTCTCGCAATTTGATTGGCTTATATTGTCCTTATAAATTTCAGTACAATTTTTTTATTACGTCAATACGAATTATCTCCCTTATTTATTACGTCATTTGGACTTATCTCCCTTATACCATTGACCTAATAAAAAATTAAAAAAAAAAGATTTGCTTTATAGTTCTAATATATTAAATTTTTAACAGGTTTAGATTAAATATCTTAAATATATTTGGTTGATTATTGTACAAATATTGAATTTGAATATAATAATATGTAATATAACAAAATCAGGATAAATTCGTTACACAAGTGTTCAATCGTCCTAATACGGAATTTATCAGGTAATAAAATTCATATCGGGTTTGGATTCGCCTCACCCGATATGAATTTTATTGACCCGATAAATTCTCGTATTAGGACAATTGCACACTGTGTAACTAATAATATGTGGGGCATGTGTTATGTAATGGACAACCATCGATCAATGCAATAATATTTTTGTAACCATTTATTTTTTAAAACCAACTTAAAAGGACTTTTTTTTGGGACTACTGCAACACTGATACTTTTGAACACAACTCCACTGAGACAACTTAATAAAAATCATCATGTGTTGGAGACCGTATTATACTGTCATTTTAGTGGGACAATTTTACTGGAGTACTCAGACTTTGACCATTTTTGGACTATTTTGTGAATGTGACTGAATATTTTGCAATAATGTACAAATGATGTACAATTGACCGTTTTGGTCCATCATTATGAATTCACCATTTTATGACTATTTTTATACTGTTGTACTACAATTACACCATGTTCTGCATATTGAATGTCAAGAATAAATACTGCTATAAAAGCTCTCTATTCACTATATAAATGTATTCTAAGTTCCTGTTTTACAATTCTATACTGTACAGATAATTTTACTCCTCATAATCATTTACACTGGACTGGGAAACTTTTTACTTTGTTGCAGCAATCTTGTTAATATTGATTTGCATGATTTTACAGATTTTGAGTCCTTACACAAAAAATCATCACAACTGTGTAAAACACTTCAAGAAATTCTCCACGACAAAAATTCCTTGGGACACTTCATACAGTTTCTTGAGGACAGAAAAGCCAGCAAGTTTCTTAGATTTTGGTTAGATGCTCAGAGTTTTCAGGCTTCAACTTGGAGTCGTATAAGAAGCCTTGCTTTCAAAAAGAAGCGACAAAGTTCAAGCGAAAAAGAAAAATGTGATTCAGTGTGCAATCAAGAAGAATCTACACAAAAAAGTCAGCATTCTGGTCTGTCTAATGACCAACAAATAGATGAATATTCTGAATGTGATATAACAAACTCTAGACTTATTCAAAGTGATGCTGATAACATATCTGTGATAAAACCTAGTGCCAAAGATTTAAAAGGGGAAGTAACTGAAAATATTTCACCTTCAGGAGAGTCATTAACAAACTCTGAAGGGGAGGTAATTCAGAATGTGCCACCTTCTTGCCAGACTTTAATTAAATCAAAACCTATAACTGATAGTGCTTGTGAAGATAATAAAAAATGTCCAGAATCTCCTAGTTCTGATGTTTTTGAACCAATTATCAAAGACTCTGCAATAAAAAGTTATTCTACCAAATATTCCAGTCCGAATTTGACAGACAAATTAAAAAAGAGTAAGTTTGTTGCATTTATATGAGACCATGGCTCACTGGACCCTTGTTACAAAATGTTTTAATTTTATTATGTGTTTTCAGGCCTTTTATTCAACTTTGAATAGTTACCTAACAACATGAACAATAATAAAAATCACACTATATTCTCATGATATTACATCAATTGATGACACATATGTATTGTACACATAATTTTTACACACATATTTGCATGTTGACAGTCTTAAAACATGTAAAAAAGTTTGATATGTGCAAAAGTACAGAAATATGGTAGGTACAATGTTTACTCTATTTTCATGATTTTGTAGAATTCATTTTAAAGTTTACTACTACAGTAGTTGACATCATCCCAAATATGCATGAAATATTTGCCACTGGAAGTAACATGAGTAAAGCAAGTAACAATCAATACATATTTACATATGCTATGTAGGCATTGTATTTTTTTTTTTATCATTATTCCTTTTTGTTTGATGGTGATGGATAGACTGTTTTAATAATCATGATAATCATCATGAATAATCATCATGAATAATCATCATGAATAATCATGATAATTATCATGAATAATCATCATAATCATCATGATCACAATAATGGAAAACACTTGTTTGACATTTATAAAGCAAAAAAAGTTGTTTGAAGCATATGGATCACAAAAGATATGATTCAATGTAACACACTGAATCAATATTTATGTTTATTATGCAAATTAAAAGATATACAATAAGTAAATAGAATATGTTTCAATTTTCATTTCAGGTATAGAAAATGATGCAGTTCAAATTTTTTCCAAATATTTATCTAAAGATGCCACAGATCCTATAGGAGTTGATGATGTTCTTAGGCAGGAATGTATTAGTAAGTTACAATATAGATCCTATAGGAGTTGATGATGTACTTAGACAGGAATGTATTAGTAAGTTACAGAATAGATAGGAAAATTGTAATTAATATAACTTAACAATGACCAAAGCATTTTAAACATATTTGAACAATACTAGCAGAAAGTGTTTCATACAAATAGTGTGTGCAAGATCAATGCTTTAACGACCCTATAAAATTACAAAAAAAAAAGATTCAATTCTTATAATAACATTTTATGCTATAACCATGAAATAACAAGTTAAAGCACATTTTTTTTTTTTTTTTTTTTGTGTGAGCATTTTTACGACGTTGTTGTGAGAAGCACATGCTGTCATGAATATTGAATTTTACTGAAAAGTACAGTCTGATTTTGGAGTGTCCTACTATTGCATTCAGCTAATCAAAAATAAAAAGTTTTATGATACAAAAACATGTAATGTAATTTGTATATCATGTACAATGATGTATAGAGAGACATACAAATGGCCAGAAGTAAAATTAAACTGTGCAATAACCGGGGCTTTACCTATTTTATGAGAGGTAATTGAATTTTATAATGTAATTGATCTGCTTCTCTTTCAATTGCAATGATATTTATAGATTATCGTTGATCATCTCAACGAGATTGATATTCTCGCTTGAGCCGGGACGGCAAAAGCGAGAAAGGCAATCGAGTTGAGATGATTAATGATAATCTGTTTATTGCTATTTTACCTATGACGACAATGTCAATTTCATGTCAATTTCGTTAGTAACTCCACATGCCTGCTTAGTTTCTACGATAATTTTCCATCTCACGTGAGTAGCTTGATATGAAAATTATCACAAAAACAGATTAAAGGAAATTTGCACAAAAGAGCGATAATAAATTTGAATTCCAAAGCTCCTCTGTATACTGCAGATTCATTTATTTGCATGAGTAACAATTTATGTGGATTGAGGAAAACTTACAAATATATCAAATATATATATATCATTAAACATTTATGGTTCACCAGAGTGTACCAACATGACCAACTACAGACACTAAATCCATGAAAATTTGTCCCCAGAAATAATAAGGAATCCATGGCCACAGTAATATATTAACTATATTTTGTAGGTAAGATTTGTCGAGAAGATGGAGAGGTTGATCCTGATTGTTTTGTTGATTGTCAAGAATTTTCTGTTTCCAAAATAGAATCTGAGTAAGTTATGTATGGAGAAGGAGGTTTAGGCTTAATGAATTTAGAATTGACTATCTTTGGATGCAAATAAATAAACAAGATTTTAAATGTATGTGCTTGCATAAAAAATCTCTTTAAAGATGGGCGAAAGATACCAGAGGGACAGTCAAACTCATAAATAAAAAATAAACTGACAATGCCATGCCAAAAAAAACCAGACTCATAATACAACATAGAATAAAGACTTAAGAAACATGAACCCCACCAACAACTGGAGGTGATCCCAGGTGCTCTGGTAAGCAGATCCACTATTCTAAAGTGAAGACATTTATATGATTTTTTTCATATATTTTGGAGTGATACATTTTTGAGATGAGTTTATCTTATCAGCTTCATAAAATTTACTTTAAATTTGATTGATATAATTTGAAAGAAATATAATCAATTCTTTAGTTAAAACATTATGCACTATTGAAAAATTGTAAGTGAAGTATTCTTTTCTTTCATCTGCTAAAGTCTTAGAATTTTATGTTGTTTAGTATTTAAAAGAGATTATGTACATGGAAGATACATTGAGATACAAGATTTTTTATATTACATTCTCATTTAAATCATAAGCAGAAACCAAAGTTTGTATACCGGTATATAACATGTACAAATGTATAACAAACCTCTAAATTGATGAGACCAAATTTAACAAGAATATATCTAAAATGTCTTTAGCTCACCTAACCCATAGGACCAAGTGAGCTTTTCTCATCACTCAAGCTTTGCCACAATCAACAATGGGGTATTTAGTTTTGGGCAAATACTAAAGAAGAATTAAAAAAGAGAAACTTTTAAGAGAAAAAACATTAGCAATACAAGGTCAACAAAAATGAGACTTTTATCATGCATTCTATTCTAGTCTACAATGTTGAAGAGTGTCCATTCTATGTTGAAAATCATGAAGACCCAGGTGAGCAACACTGGCTCTCTAGAGTCCCTAGTTATTTTTATCTTTTCATTATATTTTCATGATGTTTTTCCTGCATTGCAGACATTTTCCTAGCTACAATGGTAGTGAGTTTCACTTGAGGTACCAGATTGATTTGGTAACCAGTGGTCATATATACCTGTCTGATTTCCTATACTATGATCCTGCTTTCTTCTACTTCATGGAGGTAAGTACCAGATTAACCTGGTTACTAGTTGTCCTATAGGTGAAATACCACCAAATCATAGTATGTAACATGCGGTTGCATATGAAAATAGGTTAAATTTTTTTTTACCTTGAATATGACAGTGGTAGGAAATAATCTAAAGCTTGTACGCTGGTAAAAAAGAGTTGAAAATTTGATTGGTTAACTTCCAGTGATGGCTATTTTCTTATATTGCAGTGAAATGTTATGTGAATTTTTCTCTACAATACTGGACAGGATAAAACTTTACTCGTGCCAAGTATTCTTTATTTGAAACACAGATAAATTATGAACAATTTTTTGAATTGTTCTAGTTTAAATCATGCAAGCTTAGCTGTCTCCTAAAACAATTTCCACTTGCTATACGTTATTAGTGTTATTTGATCATGCAAAATTAAGCTTGAATAAATGTTTAAGATTGATTGATAGGTTGCTTCTTTCTTTATATTCATTGTTTAGATACATGTATGTTATTTACTATAATGTGAATTTTGAGCCATATTGATAAGGATGTTTTTGGGTTATGACTTAGTTTTGCATGAAATTAGTGAAGTGACAGAAACGAATAAAGTAAAGTATAAGAAATCTAAAAATAGTATATTATAATCATATATTTGTTGTTGTATAGTACATGGAACAAGAAGGAGGAAGTAATATACTACAGTTCTGGATAGCTGTAGAGAACTTTGAGAAACATTTGAGGTCACATGAATCAGGTTATGATGGCATGCAGGCTCAAGCTGATGCTATGGTTCTGTATGATAAGTAAGTTTTAAATAGCTTGCTAGACAAAGTTCTTTGTCAGTTACCAACCTCCCCCCGCGAGTTTGAATGGTCAGATTACATAATTAAAAGTTACAGAGGCTTCAGATCCTTTCCAAATAGCTAAACTCTATAACTATGGGAGAGCAAAAGTATTTATAAGATGTTTATCTGAAAATACTGCAAATTGTTTGATTTTACCATATTTTCCAACAGAAAGAACTGATGTGATTAATGAGGTTATTTAAGCCAACTAAGGGCCAAGGGGTGCACATCATTCATAAAAAGAACAACTCCAGATTTGTCTTTCAGAACATCTTTCTCAACTGAAGGACTGAAATTACACATGGAACAAAAGTTTGTAGTACCTTTATTTTGAATATTACTATTTTAGATGAAAAAATAAAATAACAAAACACCATAAACAGCAATAGGAATGCTTCTATTTGTAAATTTATTGGGGTGTAAAAGCATTGACTGAAGTACATTTGATGCTTCATTCTAAAAATGTTAGCACAGTCAAAGCTTTTACAACCCTATAAAATTACAAAAAGAAGCCGTTTTACTTATAATTACATTTTTTTACCAGGATCATAAAAACACGATTTCTATCAAGGTTTTCTATATTTATCTGTGCACTTTATTGTGAAAGGTGGTGTCATCATGAATGTTGCATTTCGTTTTGAAATGAAGACCATTTTCACATTGACCTGAGATTTCTGTTAGCCAATCAAAATAATGTACTAAAATGAATCATATATGTAATGTAATTATAAATAGGTACCTGACCATAATGACAGACCTGTATCTTTTTCAGATATTTTTCGCTACAAGCGACCCATCCATTAGGTTTTGATGATAAATGTCGATTTGATGTGGAATGTAATATATGTCGAGAAGAGGGGCCTTTACCGGATTGTTTCTCTAAACCAAGAGAGATGGTGTTAAAAACTATAGAAAAGGTAATGGAAAATTTGACAGTTACTGTAAGTCTGTTTCAATTTCAATCCAGAAAAAAACAGTCACTTTGAGTACTTCCTGTTTGTGAAAAGTGTTACAAAAAGAATGGTCATTAGTAATGAGCCATGGGAGGAAAAACTTTAGAAATTAACTTTTTTACAAAGTCAAATAGATTATGATCAAATTTTTGAAACACAACTTAAAAGTCATAAAAATGCTTAGTTTGAAGAGATAACAGAGGATTCATTATTATAATGGATACCAATTTTGGGGATTTCGTGGGTACAGGTGAACCAAAAATTAAAATGTTCAACGAATATTAAATTTCCTATAGGCATGTATATAGACCAGCAAAACAAAGAAATTAAGTATCCACAAACAAGCAAGTTTTCCTGAAAAATATATGAATCCACAGTAAAGCCTCGGTCACACCTTACCGGATAGCTCGAACGGACGCCTAACGGATAGTTTTTTTCAATCCGTTCATGTCTGTTAGATGTCCGTTGTTATCCGTTAGACGTCCGTCCATATCTGTTGCATGTCCATTCAGCATACGTTTTATCCGTCGACGTCCGTTCTGTCCGGTGGAAAATTTTAAGCATTTTCAAAACTTTGAACGTCCGTTAGGCGTCCGTTTTGTACGGTACTCGTCCGTTTTGTTTCCCTTTTGTATCCGTTACGTGTCCATTATACATCTGTTGGAGGTCTGGAAAATAAATTCACCAACGGACTTCTACCGGATGTTTAACGGATAAAACAGATGTTGAACGAATGAGAAACGGACTTTTACCGGACGTATAACGGATAAAACGGATGATGAACGAATCTGAAACGGATAAATGCCGATTAAAAATTTCGCGTCAGAAATGCCAATTATTGGTATGTCAGATTTCTTAAAGTTCATGAATTCTTATTATTCATAATCGACCTTAGAGTAAGGGCGATTCTTCACAATCAAGCAGCTCTTATTTAGGTCAGACACTGACCTTTTGCGGTATTTTGAAAAATAAACCAAAACCAGTTACACCTAAACATTTTGAATATTTATGCAATGTACATGTATTATTATTGTCGCCTTTAATTTTTCGGTATATAATGTTCATCCGTTTTATCCGGTACGCTTCCGTTAGGTGTCCGTTTTATGCGGTACTCGTCTGTTGGATGAACGTTCGACATCTGTTCTGTCCGGTACGTTTCCGTTTCTCATACGTTGCATATCCGGTGTGTGTCCGTTAGGCATCCGTTACGCGTCCGTTTTATTCGGTCAGTACATCAACGGATTCCCAACGGATAACAATATTGTCACCGGACAACTTTTATTTTCATAAGTTAGGCGTCCGTTCGTGCTATCCGGTAAAGTGTGACCGAGGCTTAACATTATTACTTAATAGTTATCAAAGGTATCAGGATTATAATTAAGTAAGCCAGACGCGCGTTTCGTCTTCATAAGACTCATCAGTGACGCTCATAGACATTTACATGTGTATTATACAGCAGTTCATACATCTAAATGACACATAACAAATACGTTTCTAAACCTTACATATAACATGACATATCTTTATATTAACATGATCAGTATAACCTCAAATATTAAGTGATTTGTATCGATGTATGCATGAATATATTTATATGTTTGCAGGTTTACTTTTCTGATTTCCGTCAAAGTGAAATATTTTATAAATTTTTATCTGAATTGGTTGGTACTGTACATTCCACAAGAGAGTTACCAAGGCAACGAAAACGTACTGGTTAGTAGAAAATCTTTTACTTATTTTGATATCTATTATTTTTATGAAAATTATTAATCAAATATTCTTTGTACAATTTGATGAAACAATAATCACACAGATTTATCAACTAATGAACAATCTTAGGAGAAGGATATAATTTTCTAACAACACTGGAGAATGATATATATATACCGGTACACATAAACATTGAGATGTTGGTATTTGAACTCATTATACTCCAAGTTAACACTTTTATTGTAGAACCAATGTTGAAAGCTAAGATTGTCTTACCTGACTTACCATAACTAAAGAATGAGTATCCCTCATTAAACTTATTTTATTATGCCCCATTTTATGCCTCATTTATGGGCATTATTTTTTTCTGGTCTGTGCGTCTGTTCCTCTTTCTGTCTGTCCTGCTTCAGGTTAAAGTTTTTGGTCAAGGTAGTTTTTGATGTAGTTGAAGTACCATCAACTTGAACTAAGTACACATGTTCCCTATGATATGATCTTTTAATTTTAAGGCCAAATTAGAGATTTCCCCCCATTTTCAAGGTCCACTGAAACAATCTTCAACAATAAGCAAAAACCATACTGCATAGTGAAATAAAAAAATCAAAATCAACTTCCTGATTTTTATTTAAAAACAATAAACAATAAAAAGAGATATGACAGTCAGAAATTCTCAGAATACCTCCTTATGTACTTATATTCCAGTATATTTTCTAGCATGCAAATATTTCATTAATCTTCAACAAATGAATAATAAAACAAATGAGTTCTTACAGTAGTATTTGAACATTATAGATAGTGATGCTTCACAAGACAGTAGTACACACAGTGGAGAGAGTGTACGGAGTACTAGCACACGTAATACATTACTGGCATCAGGAACTAGTCTACCGCTGGGACGGGCAATGAGAAAGTTTGAAAATGACATGAACAACATTGATCCTGGTCTATTAAATCCAGATTTACTATGGAAACGGGACAATCCTAAGTGAGTTGTTTAATTGTAGATTCCTAAGATACTAATTTTCATGGATCTCAAGGATACACATGGTACAGGGGAACCATGAATCTCAAGGGTACACATAGTACAGTGGAACCATGAATCTCAAGGGTACACATTGTACAGGGGAACCATGAATCTCAAGGGTACACATAGTACAGGGGAACCATGAATCTCAAGGGTACACATTGTACAGGGGAACCATGAATCAATCTCAAGGGTACATATTGTACAGGGGAACCATGAATCTCAAGGGTACACATAGTACAGGGGAACCATGAATCTCAAAGGTACACATGGTACAGGGGAACCTTGAATCTCAAGGGTACACATTGTACAGGGGAACCATGAATCTCAAGGGAACACATGGTACAGGGAAACCATGAATCTCAAGGGGTACACATGGTACAGGGGAACCATGAATCTCAAGGGTACACTTTGTACAGGGGAACCATGAATCTCAAGGGAACACATGGTACAGGGAAACCATGAATCTCAAGGGGTACACATGGTACAGGGGAACCATGAATCTCAAGGGTACACATGTACAGGGAAACCATGTACAGGGAAACCATGAATCTTAATGATAAATGAAATCAGAATTTTTTATAAGAACATATACAGAATATGTCAAAACCATAAATCAAATATCTAAGAAAACCAAGTATTTCTGAATCTACAAAAATTGGTACATGTACCCACAAAAATAAATTAATCCAGAGCACTGTAAACCAACTTATTGTCGTGGATACATTTTTTGGTGTCTAAACCTTTCTAGATGACTTCATGGTTATAATTTTTTTTCAAGATCCAATGATTGGACCCTATGGCCTTTCTTGACCACTCTCTTCTATATTCAACATGTTCAACTCAAATTTTATCTCTCTACTTGTAAATGTCATGAAAATAATTCACTAAGGAAATACACGCTACATTAAAATTTGTAACTGTGTCGGAAAAGAAGATATAACAAATATGTTACATTTAACCTCTGTTTCTTATAATTAGTGTTTGTTTAATCACACACATTTATCTGCTTTTGGTTGACTGAGCTTTCTTAATAAAATTGAGTTTGGGATTGTTGTACTTACAAAAGATAACAGTAAATTACAGAACATCACAACTAATTTGCCGTTTCAGAATCTAATGCATTATGGGTAATATTTTCAAAAACGTTAACAACATATTTCCTATGGTTTAAAACATTCTTAACAATGGAAATTCAACCAATGACTGAATAATATTTGTATTTTGATGTATGAACAATGAGATTACCCATAATCCTTTAGGTTGTGAAAGGCAAATTGGTAGATGATCATATTAAGTATAAAGAGTATACATCAACAATATAGAAAATTTTGTACCCAATAAATGATCAAATTAAAAAATCTTGTTAAGCTTTTAGTTTTATATTTGAAAAGTCAACTATTTTGAAGTGAGGTATGTAATACACAAGGTAAATAGAACATCTATTTATTATTAAGCATTGTAACTCATATCTATTCCATAATTATAAAAAAAGAAGATGTGGTATTATTTCCAATGAGACAAATCTCCACAAGAGACCAAATGACACAGAAATTAACAGCTATAGGTCAACTTATAAATGACCTTTAACAAGGACCAATGAGCAAAACCCATACCACATAGTCAGCTATAAAAGGCCCTGAAATCACAAATGTAAGTTCCATACCAGGAAAGTCGCCTCCCAAAACATCACTTTAATAATAATAATAATGCAAAACAATTCAAACAATAAAAATAACAGCCTAACTTATGTACATAAAGCCATGTTTTATTTATGTTTACAGGATGGTAATGGGGACTGTAGATGGGTTTGGACAGTTTAAATCAGAATTTGATCCTCATCCGGATAAAGATAAAGAAAAACCTAAAGGTAAAACTAACAAATAGAATCTAAATCTTATAAGTATAGATATCAATGGTATTTTTTTTAATTAATATTTCATCAATAATCTCATAAAAGGGCAAAATCTTTCAGTTTGAAAGACCTTTGACGATTTTATTTTGAAGGTAACATTTAATGTCAATGATGCATCTTTCTACTGATTTGAAAAAAAACCATGTCATTTCAGTAGCATAATATAACATGAAAAATTATAACAAAAAAAGAAGAGATAATATCAAAATTTAAGAAAATAGCAATCAAGTATATTTATTTGAAAATATTTATGTTATACCTTTTATATTTGGCACACTCTTACAGAGGTATTCATGGTAATCAATCCAAATATACAAATAAATAATAATTTTTTTACCCTTATCATGGGCGGATCTGAAACAGGTAGAAAATAATATTTTGCTGAAATAGCAAGGCAAATTTTTTTGGGTAGTTTTTTTTGGTTTAAAAAACAAAAATAAATGTGAAATGCACTAATTTAAAGGTATCTGACGGGGGCATGTATATTAGATTTCATAGTTAAAGCGTCAGGGTTGGACATTTTTGATGCCCTATTCTCCCCAATTGTAGTAAATTTTTTGGATGGATCTAAAGCTATGTACCAATTTAATTGACGATGTTTGATGTGGGTTTTGTCAGTTAAAAATGGATGTTGAAAAGTTCTCCCTAGCTAAGCGAGTCATTGAAATAGAGGCCAAAACTAGCATCTAAAGAATGCATTGCGATTGTGTTATTCGCACCACAGATGTATCTGATCATACATTTTAATTTTTTGATTAATGTTTTACTTTATTTACTAAAAAGTGAATCCACAAAAACATTTATTGAGAGTTTTCTAGTGATGACTTCTGTACACATCTTTCGTCAAAGCCATAGACGTGAAGTTCACCATAAGCATCTTCCTCTGATTTCGTCGAGAAAAATCATCAATGATTCTGTCAGTCATGTTCAATGATTTTATGGACATACAAAAGTAATATTGCATTTAAGCGTTAAAAAAAATACGCCCGTTATTTTATACATTTTATGCTAAAGTATTGTTTTCATCCCAGATAGGCCAGAATGTATTTAAGGCAAAAATCTGGGTCAGAAATATTTTCTCTCTAAAATATCTGTGACCCCCTTTGCTGAAAATCAAATGGTCCGTACCAAGGTCCAAAGACTATTTATCTATAAAGAGAGTTCTGACTGAGGATCCCATTTCAGCAACGTTATTATTGGGCTGGGGTGTGTGGGGTTAAATATGTTTTTGTAGGTAAATATTATGGCTATGGAACTCTTTTTATCATGTGAGTGTAATAGAGTATTGCCTTTTGTTGGGTGGAATTGTGAAATAGGAGCCAGCACCTCCTTGCTCCACCCGTTGTCACTTTGAAGGCATCATGATTGTCATCCTCAGCCTAAGCAATATGTTACTGTAATTTGAATTTCAAAATGATTGAGTGACGTTTTTTCAACCCCACAGTAGCGAATCCCATTAACTTTGACATTATCAATAATATATTTCACATAAAATAAATACGTATAAGTAAAGAGTTGTTGCATAAAATATACGGGAATGGCAAATTGATGTAATCTAGTATGAGTAATCATTTTACAGTATTATAAAAAAAAAAAAAGTTAAAGTAAAGGGTACACCCCCCTCTGAATCTGCCACTGCCAATGGTTGCCCTAATACATGTTTGTTCTTCCTTATTCACAAAAAATCTTTATTGGCCCTACATTAAAATATGGAAAACAACGTTAACAAGATTGATAACTGTAGCATCTTTAATTGAAGTTACATGTTAAGCTTTCTTGTTGGTACATGTCAACAGATTTTTACCAAAGGACAGAACTGTTACTACAATGTACAATTTTTTTCTCTTAGAGATGTAAAGGGAAAAAATAAAGAATAGAACATGTCAATTTATGGTATGAGAATAATAAGGCCACACCAATTTAATTTCTTGTTCTACGGATTTTTGGACTCCAAAATTTGGGGCGAGCGAGCGATTTGAAAATTTTAATAAAAAAATATTTAATTTGCAAATTTTTGAGGCGAAGCTTAAAAATTAAAGGCGAGCGATTATAATTTTTTTTTGTAAACATAAAATAATAGGTTTTGACAATATTAAAACTTGATTTATCACTTGTACTTTGACATTTCTTTAATTTCTGAAGTATTTTTTCCCTGTTCACCAAGAAATAATTAAATCTGGTCTATGTATGTGTGACTGACAATGAGACAATTCTCCATCCAAATCATAATCAGTTTGGGGGCAACCCCTTAATGTTATAAATATCCCTTTTACATGTTGTATGAGGGATCAATATAAGTTATAATATATTTGTTAGTACAAAAGGGCTCATATTTTCTCATAGAACTATATATCTATCTGGTATTAAATGGTCAAAACATGTCCAAGAATTTAGTAATATTCCTGGACTTTAACCATGTTAACACATTTACTTTAACAGTTTAATATTATTCAAAATAAGTGGACCCCTCTTTTAGAAAAAATTGTTTAAAATATGATGTAGCTCTCCTCTTTTTGAGTACAAAATACTAAGTGTTCAAAGGTTTTGTATAGAAGAACTAAACAAATCCTTGGTATTTCTATTTTCTTTTTAACATCAGTAAAATTACCCCTTGTCTGAGGGAGGGTTGTTCTCAACCTGATAATAACAAACACAGGTCAAAGTACGGCCTTTTACACAGGGCTTTGATACAGACCAAACAGCAAGCTATAAAGGACCCCAAAATTATTAGCGTACACAATTCGAACAGGAAAACCAACGATCTAATTTATATCCAAACGAGAAAATACCAATGAACAACATCAACAAACGATAACTGCTGAACGACATGCTCCTGAATCAATCAGGACAGGTGCATAAACATGCAGCGGCTATGGATAGTTTTGTTTCGCCAGCATACAATATAATTGCAGTTGAAGGCAAATCCTTCAGAAGTTCTTTGTACTTCATTCTAACAACGAGCATTGTTGATAGGGAATATAGGTAAGGGGTAAAGAAACCAATTTTTTGTTCTTCACGGAAATACCCGCTGTTATAACTTTTTATCGGAGCACTCCAGGTTTCATGCTGAAACAAATATTCTCACAGATATTAACACAGTTTGGTGGGGTGCTTTTATGTTTAAAATCGTTATATATATACAGGTTAGACTGATTAATAAATGTTGATATCTTTTTATAATATTTACAAAAAAAACGGTGCGGGAAATGGACATGATTACAATTCCGGATGCGGGAAGCGGGAATATAAAAAAAATAAAAAAATTCTGTTTTGAAAAAAATAGGTGCGGGCGGGTCCGTCGAACAAGGGATCAAATTGGTGTGGCCTAAGCATTTAATTTCCTATCAATAAATTAACATATGCTTGTCATCAGCCTAGTTACAAATGAATAGATGTGTAATAATTAATGAGCAAATGTTTTTTTTTTCCCCGAATGATATGTTATTTTTTTTAATTTTTATAATTTTAGGCACAGGATTTTTTAGAAAGAGCAAAGAAAAGGAAAAGGTTGGTTTAATTGTTGACTAAAATGAATATTATAACAAACATATAACCTTTTGACTTGCACTTGTAACCATGAAGTAATTTGATTGAATACTGAATTATTTATGGCAACTGTGTTTTTGATATTTTTGTAAATAAAACAAAGAAGGACACTGTCATCATTTGGCAATAAACTATTTTCAAGTTATGTCCTTCACCGTAAATTTTGTGCGCCTTTGTGGCGTCATTTAGCAGATAGAGTAAGTAGATCACCTCAGTCCCTGCTCTTTAAAAGTTCAATGTTACCGTCATATAGCCATATTGTGCTAATGCAGCATAAACACTTATCAATTAATTAATTAAAAGTTCAAAGGATAATAACTTCTAAAATATACCTCATTTGCACATCTTATTATAAACAAATATATATAACTTTTTTTACAGTGTATACTTTTAAAAACTTTTCATTTTTATTCTCTGTTTTATGTCATAACTATTATATTATATTGTGCACAATAAGATAATTGTTTGTTGATTTTGATAGGAAGAAGAGGAGATGGCGATTAAGATAGCTCAGATGATAATAAGTGATGTTACATCGGTCACACAAACTATTGGTGCAATGAAATCACAGTCTTTCAGCGACAAACCAGAGTCATAGCATTATGTTTGTTGTTATATTATATAATTTTGTATTGTTGATTTTGTATTTTGATCAGAGAGCATTTAATCAGATTGAGCATGTTTGATAAATTTTATACACCAGTATATTTTAATACGCAAACTGCATGTTACCATTAAGAAATCATGTGTGACCTTGACATTAAAGGGTAATATCAATATACTGTAAGTGCTTCATTTTCATGGATTGTATATTTTAGGATTTTCAAGGCAAAACTTGTTTGCAAGGTTATGATTTCGCTTTTAGCTGTTCTTTATTTGTGATCTGCCTCATAGATTACAGTAACGTTATTGTGACTTTGACAGAATTGTTTATCACCAATGAATAAAGTTTGCATGTGGTGACTGAAATATTCAAAATTTGGTATAGTTAGTTCTAATTATGAACACAAAATTAATTCAATGAGAGGGGTTGCATTTTAAACATATCTGTTACACAAAATATGTTGCATTATGAACATATCAGGTACAAAAATATGATTTTTATGGACTTGTATTCTTTATTGAGTAGATGTTTTACAGTTATATATGATAGATGGATAATGGTATATTTTCTAGTTGATAATATGTGTGATAATTCAGGTATACTTAGACTGAAGATTTTGAAAATTTTATTAAAGGATTCCTTCACAAATCTGTCATAGAACTGAAGTATTGATGAAATATTTTCCCTAAAGATGATTTTAAACAATTCAACAATACAATTGGAATAGGTCGACAAACATTTAGAAGTTTAATAATAACTAGAGTATGTTAATGCCTGCAATAATTTTTTTTTTTCATGCATGATGATAAAAAAAATACATTTGGTATTTAGAAGAATATAGTGGAACTTGCCTAATCTGACACACTGGGGGACTAGAAAAAAATGTAAGATTAAGCAAGGTGTCCAAATACTCAGGATTTCTGCAAGGGTAGGCCTATTTTGGGACCATGAAAATGTGTCGTTTAAAGCAGGATGTTGGAATACTCAGGTGTCAGATTAGGCATGTAACACTGTAATTCTGGAGTAAAAAGACATATTTAAGACACAAAATTGTACATTTTTAAGTGATGTACAATAACTCAGGCTTGCATCTACTAATATGATTAAACTGCTCACACAAACTTGCATATCTTCATTGTATGGTTTCTTTTGTATATGAATCATTGATGGTCTTGGTTTTTGCAGGTCACTAGATGCTGACAAATTGTCATCTCCAGTTGTTTTATTACAACAGAAATTAAATCTTTCTTCAGAATCAGTTTGAAACAATCAATAAATGATTATTTTTACAAGGAATATTTAAAAATACCTATTGAATGAACTCCACAGGGATTTATACAATCTTAAAAAATCAATGGACAGTTTATGTGGTAGAGAGGTTTTGTATTTGAAATCATACCACATTTTATTTCTAGAGGGGTAACCACCAAATGATTGTGGGGAAACTATTCACTTTCTTTGCATTTTGATTAATACTCATGTCATGTTTTACATAAAAGTGTTGAATTTGATGTTAGAAAAAGCTGTCACTCTCCTTACTGAAGATTTTTTCAGTAAATATTCTTTAATAATTTATATTAACTTATTTAATGCTTTTTCCTCTTATCTATACAATTATCTGTAACTGTAGTTTATATACATGCTGCTTCTCTATTCTCAATTTGCCCAAAAATAAAAAGGAATAGAAGAAAGGGGGGTTCATGCCCTAAGCCACTTTATATTGCTTCATTGTAACTTTATTTTTTTTGTATTTCCTTGCATCCACTGTCATGAAAGTTAGAGCTGAATTGTGTTATTTCCATTATAACTCAGACTGCAGTATAATTGTGTAATTTTTTAGTTTTATAAAAATGAATAATTACCACTTGAACCACTGTTTTCATTTACTAGGAAGAAATTGTTCCGAGTATTCCTTATTTTGATTGGCTAATTTGTTACCTGGATACAAGGCGCTTTTATATATTTCCTTGTTTCGGTATTCGCATTTCATTTGAAATTTATCGTTGAAATTGTATCCTGTGATATATAAAGTATACACAGTATATTGTAAAAATGCTTGAAATTTGCTTTGATTCTGGCGTTATCACATGACTCTGTATCGGGTATTAACGATATCATTGATGATATGAATATGATATGAATATTGGTTATAGATTATTGTAAATACAGAAGTTATTGCCTGCATTTATCATTTGGATTTTGTCATTTTGGGCTAAAATGCGATTTTATTTTTTGCCATATTCAGAAATATTCTGTTTGTTCTTATAAATAAAATATCAAAATGTGAGTTTTTATTATTGCGATAATAATCCTGTCACATTTTTTGCAATAATAAAAACATTGCAATAATTTCTGAATTTACACTATTGGTTATAGATTATAAGTATAACATGGCTGAACTGTCTGTTAGTATGACACTAACAAATGAAGGATAAGTAACATATGATAGTTTAAGTAGGTGGAACATTTTGTATGATGTTGAAAGGTTAATATAAGATGAATATGTTTTAATTGAAAATAAATTGTTAGATTTCATGTATTGTTATGAATACAAATAATGTCAAAGCATGATATATCATGTAAAATTTTTATGCTAGAGATTACATTTATATTCATATATGAGAATTGTTGAAAATAAAAGAAATGTATTTGAATTTCTGTGTATCTCGAGAATCTAATGTTTATTTATATGCCTTTGAAACTATACTGCGGACAATATTTTCAAGATCACTTTCATAGGAAATAATGTTTTTATGTTTTCACCTCCAACAAACAGAGAAATACCATTCCAATCAAATTTAAAATTTTCAAGGTATTCTTTGATTGCATATTAACTAACTGTTTATCAAATTTGCATTTTTGCACCACAGAAATAATGAACAAATGAGATTGTGATTCTTTTCATTTTCACCCCTCGTGTTGCTCATGATAGTACAAACCCTCTTATAAGTTTAATTCGGTAGGTCACATTCGTGAAAAGGTAACAGGATTGTAGTTACGACATAAGGAACATAACCGATATCATCTGTGAAACGAATATTCCATAACGGTCAACAAACTCGCGATGGCGTCCATAAAAATTTACGAAGGGATGATTTCAACTTCACCATTTGGAACTCTTGGTTTAATAGCTTCCTTGTGAGCAGCAACCTTCTATCAAGGAAATACAATCCCATGAATATCGTATCAATTGGGAGATATATACTCCGTAGCAGATTTAACAAGAGTTTTTCAAGACAAATATAAGATGTTTGGAAAGCAGATGATGGATTGAAACAAAACTTGATTTTTGTTGTGAACTATTATAATAAATACTTAGTGTAAAGTATAATGGACTTAACAGTTAATCTTGCACACCAAAACTGCGGTTATAGTGATGAATAAATCTGTTTGTTTGATGTGCTTGATGGTATATTAATTTTAGCAGGAAGATGTCCGCACTTTTTCTCTGGAATTTTGTTGGTTGTATATTGATTTTATGTTCTTTCCTACTTAATCAGAGAGTACATTAACATATATAATTTAAAAATAAAAACTATCCACCTGCGACCAAATAACATAGAAGTGAAAAACTATAGGTAATCGTTTGGCCTTCAACAATGAGCATAACCAATACCGCATACTTATGCACTATCATCTTTGGTTCATAGCTTTATTTCCAAGTTAATAAATCATTGTTTACAAAGAATATGTTAAGCGATAGTAATGAAAACACATTAGCTCCTTTATCTAAAAAAATAATTTAGCTCTTGATATTCATATCCATTAAATGGTGACCCCGCTCGATGCAGGTCTATTCGACACCTATTTCAATTGACTTAGATTGTAAGTGTTCCCACCGAATAACTGTGATTTTCTCTTTGTGCACTTCAGCTTCTTCCACTGATATAATCTTACCGTCATAAAATAGCCAATAGTGTTAAAAGTGGCATTAATCAATCCATGATACTAGTATTTTGCCTTGACCTTAATGTTATAAAAGTGGTAAGGTTTAGTCTGTACCTTAACTAACTATGATAATTTGTCATTGCTTTGACCCATTTTTCATGCTTTAGCTTTAATGTTAAGTTCTGTTATTATAAATGATGAGTCAACACTATTTGGTATGTTTGTTTGTCATTAGAGTTGAATGAAAAATTTTGGTTTTGTTTCTTCTTTTCATCATTTGTATACGTCATTTGTCAGTTATTAAACTAGTACGAACATTTATTATAGGAGGTTTTACTCTATATCAAATGAACAAAATGACTACTGTCCCTTTATTGCCCTGCACACTGTAAAACAACAAAAGGGTGATTAATGGAGCAATTTGTCGAACGTTTTTCTAATGTATGTGCAGATTATTTTGGTTAATTTTTAGATTCTATAAAGGCAAACTTTCCATTTTAGATTTCCAGTTTGGTAGAAGAAGTTTGAACAGATTATTATTGGTCTACGATTCACAACTGATCTTGCGACAAAAAATGATAAAAAAATAGTTTACCGATGATTACCAATTTTAGTTGTAAGATTGTTTTGTGAAATGCATGACTGATATGCTATTAAACAGTTGTGTCCTATTCTCAGTTGAAATGATTTGGCGGGCCGAGAATTCGCTTAGCGGTTGGTGTAATAATACATGTAGCAGGGAACATTTATTTTGACGACGCATCCAGTCGTACTCCTTTTTGAGTTAACGCGATTCCCTGGCCCAGGCCAGGTTTTAATCGACTTTTAACATCGGTAAACTACTATCGCCGTCATTTATAGTCAATAACAATAGACCATTGATTTGAGATTAAGATGGCCATGTGTACCTTTAATATATATATATATAAAAAAAACACACCTTTTCTTGAATACTTCACGTTGAAAGATAAAACGATACATTTAGGGCTAAAAAAAATTAATTGAAAACATGAGATGGAAATGTATACCTTATCATCAGTCAATACAACCTGCACAGTTGACTTTTATATATTCTCCAAGTTTCTATATGTTGCATTGATTTGTCTTCACAATCGATTTATGAGATTACCAACTCGGTCACCTAATATTGCCTTAATTAATAGATCAAAATCGACTAAATCACAAATAAGTAACATTGGTCTCTGAAACATAAAATACAGTTGTCTAATATAACGAACATGTAACTATAATATTTATAAAGTCAAATGATAAAATAAAAAAAAGTTTTAAAGCAATCACCTTTAGCTTTTACCTTTTGAGGAAAACAAATCCTATACACAAAACGTTTAGCAATATAACTACGATGGTCGTAGCAGGTGAGACACAAATGAAAGAAGCATACCTGAAAGGCCAAGTTTATATATCATGGTTATACTTCATAGTTAAGTTCTCAAATGAGAAGTGGGAATGGACGTCTGTTATATATTATAACCTGTAAGTGGTAGTCATCAAAGTTTTCCACCTGAGTAAATATAGGTGACGGTAGTTAACTGAAGTTAAAATCTGGAAATTTATCAGGAATAAGCTCCTCAAAGATACCAAACTTCTAATTTTGTACGCCAGATGCGCGTTTGGTAGTCCTGTCATGTAATGTTGTCATATTTATGTTATATTTAACATTGCTATAAAAGCGGGAGGTTTGGCATGCCACAAACCAGGTTCAATCTACCATTTGTTTTCTAAATTTGTCCTGTACCAAGTCAGGAAAAAGGCCATTGTTACATTTTAGTTCGTTTCTGTGTGTGTTACATTTTAATGTTGTGTTTCTGTTGCGTCGTTGTTCTCTTATATTTGATGCGTTTCCCTCAGTTTTAGTATGTAACCCGGATTTGTTTTTTTCTCAATCGATTTATGAGTTTCGAACAGCGGTATACTACTGATGCCTTCATTAATTGGCCTCTTAAAGACTTAACAGAGACGCCTTAATAAAAAAGGGTTTTGAAGTCTAAATAAAGTTCAAAGTTTAGAACATTGACAAAAAGCACGTATTAAGGTGACACACACAATTACACGAACTCCAAATAAAACAAATCAGTTCAAATATTATTTGATATACATTTTATCATTTTATACATCAGCAAGTGTTTTACTTGACATTTCACAATATCTAGGAAAACGGAGAATGTAATTATTTAGTGATTACGTTTTATTCAAATAGTCCTATATAATTTATGAGAAATTCAACTCGGATATAAATTATTTTAACTAAAGGTATAGTTCATAGATATGGTTTTAGAGTTATAGATGGTTAAACATGTTTATTTGTATTAATAACCGATGTGTATACAAAGTAACTATTGATGTTTAAAAGTCTATATTAAATCTAATTAGATAATGCAGTTCATCGTAAAATTTAATCGGCGTAAAATAGTTACTGTTCAAAATACATGTATGCTGACTATGTTTACTCAAGAAATTGAGAAAGTTTTATAAACAAGTTGTCTTTGTTCTAATCAATTTTACGTTTTTGAGATAAACAAAAGCAATCAAAATACTAGACACTAATTAGTAATACAACGATGATCATTTAAATAGCTTAAAATTCGCATATTTATATCAAATCTATTAAAATTGAAAAAAGGCCCGGTTTAACGTTTATAGTATTCGATATTCGTTCCTTCCGACTCTATCGGTTAATCGTTGACAACAGTACAAAATAAGAATGGTCATAACCAAACACAAGAAAGTTATGTATGCAATTCCCAGTTTTGTCTTGCCTTGACGGAGTCAAAAAGCAATAATAGGTATGCTCTTTCCGGCGATGGCATCAGCGGCGGCGTCAACGATGTATTAGTGTGTGACTAGGTCTAGTTTATGGCGAACCAAAAGTGGAAGTAAATGATATTTTGTATGCAGATGTATTAGCATGGGTACATTTCATTTCCATGGAGATTATTTAGCCTTGCCCCCTTAGTCGTGGTTTATTTACTTTTTTAATTTTGCTTAGTTTACATATATTAATTTGTGATTAGGTCAGTCAAAGGGGAACCATTAGTGATATGCCATTGTTAATCAGTTGTATACGCATTACCACATATTATTTCCATGCATAATATTTGACCCTACCCTCTCAGTCATGGTTTATTGACTTTGGAACTGTCTCTTAGTTTACATGGAGCAGTTTGTGTGATTATATCAGGTTAAGATGAACTGTTAATGTTAAGTCAATTCTATTTGGTATGCAAATTTATTGCATTTGTAAGTATCATTTTCATGGAGATTTTATAGCCCCTACCCCGCAGCATGGTTCATTGCATAAAAGAGGGACGAAAGATACCAGAGGGACAGTTAAACTCATAAATCGAAAATAAACTGACAACGTCTGGCTAAAAATGAAAGAAGACAAACAGACAAACAATAGAACACATGCCACAAGATAGAATGCTAAGGAATAAGCAACACGAACCCCACCAAAACTAGGGATGATCTCAGATCTCTGGTGCTCCAGAAGGGTAAGCAGATCCTGCTCCACATGTGGCACCCATCGTGTTGCTTCTGTTATTACAAATCTGGTTAATAGTCTAATTCGGTAGGTCACATTCATGAAAGGGAAGGGGATTGTAGTTACGACGTTACGAACATATCCGATATCATTTGTGAAACGGTTATTCCATAACGGTCAACCAACTCCTGATGGCGTCCGTAAAATTTACGAAGAGATGATTTCAACTTCACCATTTGGAACTCTTAGTTTAATAGCTTCCTTGTAAGCAGCATCCCTCGATCAAGAAAATCATGAGAGGAAATGCAAGCACGGGAATATCGTATCAATTGGGAGATATATACCCGTATGCAGGTACTGCTGATATGTTGCTACTTAGAAATGGAGAGTTCACAATTGGAAAGCTGAAATCATTTCTTTTGTCGTAAAGTTTTGTTTTCAACCGACCCTCATTGTGAATTTCTAGATGTAAGTCAAGATACTTACATGTTAAAGTATTGCTATTTTGATGTCAACATTTGCCTTATCAAAATAACAAAAATCTCTGTGAAAGCAGTTTATTATAGAAAAAGCTTTGTGTATTGATATGGTGAAGTCGATCTTTCAATTGAACATGCAGAATAGTAATGCAAAGCATAGAAAATCAAAAGTCTTAATGTTGCTGCAAAATTGAAGAGATTGTAATCCGAGATTTAACAGTAGGTCTGTGAACTTTTTAAGAATCCCTGAATCCCTCAAAAACGTGGAGGGATATTTATTGCTCCATAAGATCGAATTATCTATTATTTAAAATAAAATTCGATATATCGGTGGATATCTTCACTAGGTTTAATGCAAATACCTATATAAAAGTCTATAACATAGTGATGTAATTACTAGGCGGAATTAAAAAAATCTAGAATTCAAAATTCATACTATAAGTCAGAAGAGCATTCGTTAAGGATCAAAATAAGGTAAATATATTGATATGTTATGGAGCTCCTTTTCTAGATATTTTTTTAATAGCGAAATAAAAACTGACTCGGACTTTTACCTTATATTTACATTGGTATTATTGATATTTCAAATTGAAAGAAAAGATTTCTCTTGAATCAGCTTGAATTGTATGAGCTCTTAAAGTCTTATATGAAATGAAATATTGGTGTTATGTGGCAAAAGTTTTATCCTGTATCGCAGAGAACAAAAACCTGACACAAACTCCTAAACATGACGTAGAAACATCCTTAAACTAAATATAGCTATCATTTCGTTTTGCTTTAGATAATGGTAACGGTAAGCTTGTTAGTTTTCTTTTTGAGTATTGTTCATCTTAATGGAGGAATAGGATTCCCCACATTCCAACTGGTCTATAACGGAATTAAAGTATCAATACCAGGTATGCTTAATAACTTTTATAATCAGATCTAGGATTTAGGTGTTGGAGTTTTGGAAAGGGATTTAGCAAACATCGACTGAATTCATTATCACTTATTTAAGAAAAATTACATAACAAAATTCACTTTAATACAAGCTGGACAACTGGAACAAATTTATTAAGTGGACTTGCAGAAACCAATTTCTTGCTAAAATACCGTTATCATTTATACCTTTACAGTAATGAAAGTTCCAAAATTGCATTCTGTAAAATAGTACAATCCATTCAAACGTTCGTGTGTGTCATTTGTATCACATTATCTTCAATTTTCCATATTTCTATAAATCCTATGACAATGAGACGAATCCTAAATAGCAATGTTAATATCATATCATCTAATAAAACATGTTTAACGTGTTTTACACTCTGTCGAACATGAATTGAGGAAAAAATATTTGTAAGAATCGTTTAACATAACTGATTTGAATCAGTTAAAGTTGTGCGCCTGATATTTTTGATACAGTATTGCACGTAACACATATTGTGTACTACTGCAAGTTTTATATATTCTTATTATCAATATTTTATTTTATTTATTAATGAAAATATCATTGTCATAATTCCTTTTAACTTGCAGTTCAAGGATATGACAGATGTGCATTACATTTCAATATTAACAAACTGGCATTGAACCTGGAGAAAATACACACAATTTCTTTGGTTATGACAAACCAGGTATAAATAATATATGTATAAAACGTTTTCTCTATGCTACAAATAACACCAAACGGTCAATGATATGACAGATGTACAATACATTTCAATATTAACAAACCGCTAAGTGGCATCGTAAAAGGAGGTAATCAACATGATTTCTTTTGTTATGACGAATCAGGTATAAATGAAATCTAAGATATCCATACCGTTACTGTTAATAATCAATGGACACCAGACTGACATCAGTTAGATTATGTATTCCTTATTTGGTTTCGAATGTCAAATTAACAGCAGATACCTGGCCTGGGTTGCACAAACTTCATCTGAAAAATTTCATTTAAATATACGCTGAAACTATATTAATACTAACATGATAAAGTAATTGGTATTTCTGTTGCACACATGTTTGTTAAAGGTAAGTAACACCTAAAGGGATCTTCAATTTAAAAGTTGTAAAGAGTAAAATTGAGAATGGATATAAGGAATGTGTCAAAGCGACAACAACCCGACCATAGAGCAGACAACAGTAGAAGGTCACCAAATTGAATGGGTCTTCAATGTAGCGAGAATCTCCCGCACCCGGAGGCGTCCTTCAGCTGGCCCTAAACAAATATGCATACTAATTCAGTGATAATGGACGTCATACTAAACTCCGAATTATACACACGAAACTAAAATTAAAAATCATACCAGACTAACAAAGGCCAGAGGCTCCTGACTTTGGACAGGCGCAAAATTGCGGCGGGGTTAAACATGTTTTTTGATATCTCAACCAGGGGTATTTTTAAATATTTGAATATCGATTCAATATGGAAGACGTGCAGCTTTTTGGCAACCTTGCTGATAAAATGATTTATTTTAAGCTCTTACCAGGCCCAAATATTTATTTTCAAGTTTCTCCTCCCCTCCCTACACCCCCGAAAATCAATTGTTCGTCGTTTTAGAGTTAAGGGAGTCTATTAATATTAACAAAAACGAATTTTGGGTTTCATTTGTTTAAACTATAATTTAAACGTGTGAAAACGAAGAAATAGTTCATTCATGCCATGATCTATGGTCACTTTAACATTGATATGCAGAATATGTGTCGATATTTAACACCGAGTGTTAGGGAGGTGTATATAATATGGTCAAATGTTATAGCTTCATATGTTAAAATGAGCATAGAGCATGACACCAAAAAATTATTCAAATTATAATAGGATAAATATTGTATTTCTATAGGTCAAAGCGTTTCTAAAATAACCAATAAGAAAATTTTCATATTACAGTTATAATAATAAAGAATGCAAACCAAGAATTAAAATTTCTGCTTGCCAATTTGTTTGGTTGTTTTCTCAGACATTGTAATTAAGATTGACACCTAAATTCAATGGAGAGGCGGAGTAAGAGTTTGTTTACTATTTAGATTAAAAAAAATATGTAAGCAGGGTAAAAAAAATAACGATAATGTAAACGGTAAGTTTGTGCGCATGTGTAAAACATATTTTGTGCTTATACACATTTACACCACTGTTTTTGGTCGAGCTTTTGTAATAGTCTGTCAGGATTCTGTTATAATATTGTTCATTGTTGTTGTCGTTTGTTCCTGTACACTAAGTACTTGTATCGTATTTGTTTTTCTTTAATTTTTTTTTGTACAGAAATCAGGTCATTAGTTCCATCGTCTGGCTGCATGATATTTGTCATTGCGAGGCCTTTTATTGTTAACTATGCCTTTGCTCAGTATTGAAGGCCGTGACATATAGTTTCTAACTTTCAAAGTCATTTGATCTCTGTTGGAATGTTGTCTCATTCGCAATCATACCACAGCTTCGTATTTTTATATTGTTCAGATGCGGGACGATGATTTCAGATAGACATATGACATGAACTACATGTATTTTTAGAAGATTTAATATCATGAAGCAATATGTTTTGTACTATTGTGTCGAAAAGGTTTCTGTCCCAATGACTTTGTTCCTCACCTGTGTTTTCTCTTGATATAAGAAACAGACAGTGAAATTGTGACGGTCCATTATTCTTACATGTTTTTCACTGTAAAGATATAATAAATGAAACATTTGTATGAAATATAAAGTAATGAACTACAGTACTAGACAAAAAATAGAGGATTACATATTCTAGACTATGATATATTGTTATAGTTGGTGAAGGCTGTTGTTGGTTTTCAACATATTTCAATATCATACAATGATTTGACGTAACTATCATGTCAATTTTGTGATCAAATAACAGATTCATATCTTGATTACAATAACCAGGAACAAATCAAACGCAAATCGTTATTTCAAAATAATAAACACGAGGTTAAACATTACAGAAGGGGATCAAAGTGAAACTATGGTAATTCCTTCCATCAGATTTAAAATCGTCTCTATGCCATTATAACACCAATTGTCGTTCTTTTGTTGCATAACGATAATAAACAGTCCAGAATTATAGATCAATTTTAGGTGATCATTTGGAATACACATTTCCTATTGCCGCCAAAGAAGGAGATATTATACATTACTGGGTATGGGCAGAACAGAAAGAACAAGGAGAAACATTGACAGACCAAACAATTTCCCTTGGTCGTATGCATTTTTCTCATAAAAGACATTTATTTTCTGCATCAAACAATCTTTTAAAGTTAAATGTTAGAAACGACAAACTTAAGGAATAGTAGTATATAAATATATTATAAAGAGTACTATATTTCTACAATTATGGTAATAATGTTTTCAACAACAAAATAAGAATACTAAGACTGCGTTTGTAATAATTATAATGTCCTTTTACGTAATGCATGGAGACGTATGTTATCATTAAACATATCTTCCTTTCTGTTTCATGTGTACAAAGAATGTATTTATTACTAGCTAAAACTATATTGTTTTCTAAAGTCTTACAACTGATCTCCGTATAAGATTAGACAGGAGTGTTTTATTATCAAATAAAGGGACAATAAATTAACAGCAATGTTAGAACCATCAGCAACAACATCAACCTTTCAATCAACGACAACAGAACAGTCAACAACGACAGCTATATCATCAACAACGACCACAAATGCACCATCGATCACAGCAAACAATACACCATTTCAACATAACTCTTACAGCACAAACAGTTAAGTAAATCTTAAATATTATAGTACCGTTTATAAAAATTGAAAGGATTATCAATATACTTATTTTAACACGACAGGTTTGTTTTCCACACAATAAGTGACGGAAATACCGCTTGACCAAATCTTTTGAAATTTCAATACATCGTTTGCATGGTATATAAAAATCAGGTCATGAAATAATTTGAATTTCTAGAATTATGCGTTTTCCCTATCCCATAAATTTGGTATTAAGTACCACTTTTCTACATTATTAAAGTAGGAAAAAGACTTAGAAAATGGAAGGTGCATATTTACATCAAGGTAAAAAAAATAATGAAGTTATTCGTAAAATGTAATCAGCTTATAATTGTCAAAAATATATGCACTACGCTAATTATGTTTACTGAGGATATTGCCCGGAATTGATAGAAATAAAATTAACGGTACCAATTTTTCTGCACCAGATGCGCATTTCGACAATACATGTCTCTTCAGTGATGCTCGTGGCCAAAATATTTGAAATCCAAAGCTTATATAAAAGATGAGGAGCTATAATCCAAAAGGTCCAAAAAGTATAGCCAAATCCGTGAAAGGAATCAGAGCTTTGCATGAGGGAGATACATTCCTTAATTTATAATAATTTCTAATATTTTGTAACAGCAAATTTTAATAACACAAAAAATCTGTATTTTCATGCCAGTACCGAAGTACTGGCTACTGGGCTGGTGATATCCTCGGGGACTAATAGTCCACCAGCAGAGACATCGACCCAGTGGTAGTAATAAAATTAACGGTACCAATTTTCTTGCACCAGATGCGCATTTCGACAATACATGTCTCTTCACATTGATTTTGTGTAAACTAATTTGTAAAATTGCAGTGTTGTCATGGTGGAGAATAGGAATAATACACTTGACAGTTGATCTGTCTAATTTATTAGCAGGACTTTAATTTCAAATAATAATTAAAATTTCAATACACATTTATATATAATCTTTCAGTATTAAAAAAGTTTCGGTTAACCGGTTAGCTATTTTGGTATTCGATATTCGGTCCTTCCGACGGTAAACCGGTTAACCGATTAACCGTTGACAACACTAGTTCTTCTGATCGTTTCAATCAGCGTTAACCGATTTTCAAGATAAAAAATCCGTATAAATATACATCTGGAAGGACAAAAGCGATGTAAATCTAAACAGAGTGATGCACTGGCGAATATACAGTGTAAATATCTCGTGCTCAATATTCATCACCGCTGTTCAATAGTCTTACACGATTAAGGGAACACAAATATATATAGGAAGATGTGGTATGAGTGCCAATGAGACAACTCTACACCCACGTTACAATTTATAAAAAAAAACTATTATGGGTCAAGGTACGGCCTTCAGCACGGAGCCTTGACTCACACTGAACAGCAAGCTATAAAGGGCCCCAAAAAATACTAGTGTAAAACCATTCAGACGACAACCACTGAACATCCGATTCCTGACTTAGGACAGGTGCAAACAATTGCAGCGGGATTGCATGGTTACAAGCTGAAACGGAATGAATGTGAGATAACTGATATGAAAAAAAAAGGAAACGAAAAACAGGTTTGGGGGGAAAGGGGGGGGGGTAGGAATCAAAAGAGAAACTCTTAGCGCATCCACTCAAAGGTTTGAGAAAGACACATGAGTATTCGCTCCAATAAGATATCAATTTGTATGTGGGTGTATTGTATTTTCTTTGGTAGAGGATTCTTATCCTATAGATGATTAACACAAACAAAAAGATTCAATTTCCTCACTCTTAGGTGTCCCTGGTTTTGTATTGTTAACAGAACAATTTCTTGTTTTCAGTTATCTCTCTTTCTTTTTAAAATTTTATATATTTTATATACGCATTATAACATTTTAGGAACAATTTGCACGGATAATGCTGTGGTTAATTGTAAAGATTAACATGTTTGTTTCATAAATCATTTGAGAGGATATTGTTCTTTGACCTGTGGACTCTGCTGTAAGTAAACTATAACAGGAGGTTGGAATAAGAATGAATATGAGCAACACATTCAATTAAACTCGGAAAGACAACTATTGGCATGATAACGATAATGCCAGTTAGTGAAATCAGTGATACCTAGGTTCTATCGGTTTACTTTCAATATAATATAAACATGCTGTTTATTATTTATTCAGATTAAAGATATTAAAAAAAAACCATATCCGAACTGTAAGGTGAACGGATAGTTCTCTATTAAATGACAAAATCAGGAGATCAAACACATCTTACAAATGAAATAAAAGACACACTCCTGAGAAGCATTTTCTTATGAAGAAAAATAGTGGGTTATATAACTAGCGTAACCTCTAACGTGTATGCTTTCAAAAGAGATGATTTCAGCTTTCCAATTGTGAACTTTCAATTTCTATGTAGCAACATTTCAGCAGCGCCTGCATACAGAGTATATATTTCCCAATTAATACCATATTCCCGGGCTTGTATTTCCTATCATGATTTCATTAATAGAGGATTGCTGCTCACAAGGAAGCTATTAAACCAAGATTTTAAATGGTGAAATTGAAATTATGCCTGCGTAAATTTTACGGACGCCATCACTAGTTGATTGACCGTAATGGAATATTCGTTTCAAAGATGATATCGGATATGTTCCTTATGTCGTAACTACAATACCCTTCCCTCTTCACGAATGTGACCTACTGAATTAGGCTATATACCGGATTTGTAATACCATAAGCAACACAACGGGTGCCACATGTAGAGCAGGATGTGCTTACCCTTCCCCCGGAACACATGAGATCATCCCCAGTTTTTGGTGGGGTTCGTGTTGCTTAGTCTTTAGTTTTCTATGTTGTGTCTTCTGTACTATTATTTGTCTGTTTGTCTTTTTATTTTTACCCATGGCGTTGTCAGTTTATTTTCAATCAATAAGTTTGACTGTCCCTCTGGTATCTTTCGTCCCTCTTTTGTATCATAGTCGTAAAAATTGAGCTCTTTAGAGCTGTCAAAACATGAAAAAGCTAAATGCAATACAAATTTATACTGAAATCTTATATGATGCCAATGTTTCGCTTTGTAAACAAAACATGCACATAAAGTTACTGTTTACATTCTCGTTAATCTCATTTTTATCTTGATAAAAATATTTATTTTTGCTGCTTACATCAAATTTTCAAATAAATTATTATTAAAACACTACGTATTTTCCTTGCTATTACTTTTTTAACTTCTTAAATGTGAAAATCTAATGTACATGATTTGTTGGAAGAAACGTGAACAGCCAGCCAATCCTACGGTATTTTCGTACGCTGAGATCTTTGGAAATACCACATTTTTCTTATTAGAATTGCATATTATTACATGGATAGGTTTTTTTATTTTTATTTTTTTTATTTTATTTTATATTGAACACCTTGCGAACGCTCTGTGCAAAATAACGACGCATATTATGTCAATCAATGTTAAAATGAGCAAAGATAATCGCATGAAGTAATTATTTCTTAAGTTTTACACATCGAATTAATAGTTAAAACAAATAAAACCTAAACTCCGCTTTTGTTAATATAAATTGAATACTCCTTTCACTCTTAGATCACGACCATTTTATGTTTGGGAATAGGTCGGGAGGGATGACAGGAGGAGCTTGAAAAAAAATAGTCGGGCCATATAAAAGGTAACAATGAAAAGCCTTGCATAAGACAGGATGAAAAATGAATATTCTACGAAATAAAATTCAGGAACCAACTGTGTACAAACGTGAAAAAAATAATTTCGTGTGGCGAAACCACAGAAAACAACAAGCATGCTCAGCAACAAATGAAAGTGTAAAGACAACCCACAAATTTCTCTTAAGCCCCTGTTCTCACGATCAATTGATCGTACCTCGTCCCTTACGTCGAAAGTAATCTAGCAAAAGGGATATACATGCCTCCAGTTTGTGAGGATAGTACAGCAGTACACTGTGAACAACATACTGTGTGCTCACATTCCATTCTGAAAACATTCCGCCCACTTACCTGTGGTCAATGTGGTAAGGCAATTTCATTCATTAAAACTAGTTTTTCAAAACTTACTTTACTGGTATCTTCTTCTCCAGAACGCTAATGCGTCAAACTAATCATTCAGTAAAATGCTTAGGATACTGCTGTAAAAGTGGTGTTCTGATAAAACGGGAAAATATTTATACTTATATAAACATGTTACATTATCTTCGTATTGTATCCGTTTTTATTCTGTAGCTAGTCACCACTTCGGTTTTATCATGTATATCTATTATATAGTCATTTTATAAAATGTACTGTTCGCAAAAGTATGAATTATTCTAAAAAATCAGGATGTTCTTATTCCAGGCAAAAACCCTAGCCGTATTGGTCACAACTTTTGGCACGTTTGGTCCTCAGTGCTCTATACTTTGTACTTGTTTTGGCTTTCAAACTTTTTTCATCTGAACGTCACTAGTTAGTCTTGTGTGGACGAAACGCACGTCTGGACATTAGATTTTAAACCTGGTACCTTTTGTTAGCTATTATTCGTGTGTTTTTCTGTCCTACATTTTCTCCCATTTATTTGTATTGTAGTCTTGTCATGTATTGTTGTCATTTTAATGTTATATTTAACATTGCCATTTAAGCCATTTTTTTTCTTAAAATGTCCTGTACCAACTCAGGAAAATGACCATTGTTATATTACAGTTCGTTTCTGTGTGTGTTACATTTTAATATTGTATTGCTGTTGTGTCGTCGTAGTTCTCTTATATTTGATGCGTTTCCCTCAGTTTTATTTTGTAACCCGGATTTGTTTTTTTCTCAATCGATTTATGAATTTTGAACAGCGGTATACTACTGTTGCCTTTATTCAAAGTAAAGGGTAATACATACAAGAATTACAGCAAATATAAAAAAAAGTACTGGCCAGTCAATGTTACAAAAAGTTTGTTCTGAAACAGCTCTTAAAACACTGAATAATAAATGGTTAAATCTTGTTCAGTCTTTAATCAATAGTCAAACTTATTCACTACGGTTTATTCTGTACAAAGATTTAGCCATAAGTCAATTTAGAAATGTACAATCTATGTTCAGACAGTTCAGAAGCTGTTATTTACCTGTACATATCACCACCATGCTGACACATTTATTTATACTTGTAAGCAAATATGTGCGCCATTACACGAATGAGACTGTCATCATAGTGAGAGGGTTAGCGCTATAAAACCAGGTTTAATCCACCATTCTTTACATTTGAAAATGCCTGTACCAAGTCAGGAATATGACAGTTCTTGTCCATTCATTTTTGATGTGTTTTGTTATTTGATTTTGCCATGTGATTATGGACTTTCCGATTAGATTTTCCTCTAAGTTCAGTATTTTTGTGATTTTACTTTTTCTTTCACACAAGTTCCCGTAAACTTTGACATCACAAATTAAAAAAAAACGACGTCACAATTAAAAAGTGGTCGTATGTTGACGTCAAAAGGTTATTCGGAGCATATCTAAAGTCATTTGAAGACATAATTCAGCTAAATACCAATTGACTGCAAACGCAATGTTTGAACGTTTTTTGATTTACTGCAGTGAAAAAGTCTGAATATTCGTTACAGTATTGAACAATTTATTGTATAGACTTTTCAGATGATGTTAAGTACAATAACCAATTTGGACTAAAACCATGAACAGTTGAGGGCTGCATACCAAACCAACAGTCATCTTTCGACTCTAACAAACGCAAAAACAAGGAAAGACAACAATGAACAAATACGGTCCATAGAAACAAGTTACAATCTTGTAACCAAACTCATACGCGCTCATTTCCATGTATATCACGCAAATGATGCTATGTATAGAAACTATTGTTAGCGATAAATTAGCAGTTCCCCTACAAATATCCATCATTGTATCTTCAACGTTAAAAAATATTTGCAGTACCTTAGTTTGGTTTGACAGTTTGTGAATCTTTATTTTTACATTATTTAAAGCAACAAAACCCCCATGTACAGACGGAACATTGGTAAACTGTAGTTTTGCAGGAGTTTGTTCTGATTCAGCATTGAAAGAACACTGTCCCCTAACATGTGGTCTTTGTGGTAAGTACATCGACATTTTGAAAAGTGGAAACGATGAACAAAATATACATCGTTTAAAATTTTTAATGATTTAATTTTACTAAAAGGATAACAATTAACATTTTTTTTAAAGATATATATATAAGTTAACTGAGAGCTATTTAAATTTATAAAAGGAACAATTTGAAATAGCATGAGAAGGGGTATTTTTTTTTATTGAATCTTACAATGTATTGCGATAAAAACAAATATTTTCATATGCTTTGTAGGTAAAATAAGGAGAACAAGTTGGATACATATCGGAACAACATGGACACCAAGTTTATCACAGATAATAGGGAGATAGTTTATCGACGGAGACTTGCACAAAATAGAGCAAACAAAAACCTAACAAAAAATTTAAAACATTAATGTAAAAATGAAAGATCAAAGCTTAAAAAAAGTTATTATTTTAAAAACGTCAGTTTTAACTGTCAGAAATTATAAACCTGAACTCAAAATTAAAATGAATTATAATTTTATATCCGGATAGGTAACTATAGTATTAATTAAAGGGTGTTTTTGTAATGGCAGTGTTATATGCCAAGGCATTTTATACTAGTAGAAGATGTCAGTCTGTAATAGCATGAGGCAAAGGCGAAAATATTAAAGATCATAAAGTGATTATCATAAACGTCAATTTTACTAATACAAATTTAGGACCTGAATGCAAACTTAAACGAAATAAAATATATATCCGGATGTATTTACGTTGTGTCATAGATCAAAATTTGTCCTTTGTAAATTCACTTGTTTATGCTCATATGTCTTTTTATTGAATTCAGCCATTTCAATTGATATTTTATATTGTGTCTTTCTACACTGTGATATTACACTATTTTTTTTTAGGTAAGAGTGAAGGTTGGTACATATTAAAATGTTAAAACCTGTTGCATTTGTTTGAACCTGATGGAAATCAGAAACCTGATGTTCAGTGGGATGTCGTTTGTTGATGTGGTTTATAATTGTTTCTCGTTTTTTGTTTTTATATAAATTTGACCGTTGGTTTTCCTGTTTGAATGGTTTTACACCAGTAATTTTTAGGGCCTTTTATAGCTTGCTGTTCGGTGTGAGCTAAAGCTCCGTGTTGAAGACCGTACTTTGACCTATAATGGTTTTCTTGTACAATTTGTGACTTGGATGAACAGTTGTCTCATTGGCACTCATATTACATCTTCTTATATCTATTGTCACGGTAATATTTAGTAATAGGTGTTTTCATAATGGCCCTGTTATATGCCAAGGTCTGTATTGATAGCAAAGAATGTCTGTAATGTCACGAGGCAAGGACAAGGAAAGTGTTCTAGCCGCAGTATAGATACCAATACCTTAAACAAACTTAGGCGTCAACTTAAACGATCATATTAATTCGTTAGATTTTATTACGATTTGTGTTTAAGATGACTAAAGCTTAGAATTCAATATGAATTAAGAAGCTACATCAGTATTTTTAATATTGCAAATGTCCTTTCAACCCATTTTTCACGTTTATTTGGTTTTAACAATTTCACTTGATATGACTTGAGTATCGTTTGACTGTTTATTATGCAATCTTACTTAATTTAAATGTTGAGGATGATGACCCTAGTGGAATTTGGTATTTCATTTTAGATACATTTTGATGATTTATTCCCCAATGTCTACATAGTTTTACATCCGTTGATTTCGAACGTTTAGATTTGAGTGTTCCTGGTGAATTCAAATCCAAACACACATTGATTAGGAACAGTCTGTTTAGAATTTTCCTCGAAGTTCATTATTTTTGTTATTTTACTTTTTTCAGACACTTGACAATGTTCATCATGTATTTGTTGTGAATACCATAGGCGGATCCAGGAGGCTTGGGGGGCCCGGGCCCCCCTTTCGTGGGAAAAATTTGGTTGATTATATATGGAATCACTGAAGCGTGACTGGAGCGGCCCCCGCTTAGGCCAGTCAGCGTCCCCCCTTATGAAAAGTTCTGGATCCGCCACTGCATACAATTTGCTTTGTAACAAATTTGAAACGATCTAATTACGTTGCATTATGGATAGCTAGGAATTAAGCAGTTTTTTCTCCTGTTTTCCTCGGATTCGGTATTTTTGATATTTTTACTTTTTACAACACGACAAAATTCGGAATATTACGGTCCACGACAATTTGACATCAAGTTTATGCATAAATACCCTTTACTTATAGGGCCGAACGTAGTATAAGTCTTGTCGTAGTACATGGTTAACATAACATTATCCAACATGAAGAATCAAAATGTTTTGGCCGGAATTTGATATTGATATTGCACAAAAAAACGAGACAGTGATAGACGTAGAGAAGACCGGAGAGAGAGGAGATATTGGACTAAGAAATGGCTTCTCTAAATAAAAGACCTATCCATGGACAGTATGAGGGCCACATGGCTGACCTTTGTTCGGAAAAAATAAAGTTGCCTTACATTACTTTAGAATTGATGATAAAAACAAGGGATGTGTCAAGGTCACTACAACCAATGAAAGGTGCAGAACATAGTCGAAACCCACCAATTGGACTTCAACACAGCAAAAAATTCCCGCACACATAGGCGTATTTCAGATGAAAAAGGATTACTTGCTAAGCAAAAATGTACGTCACACTTAACTCCGAATCATATGAATGAACATAATCAAAAAGAAAAAAACAAACCATTCATGTTGTAACAAAATGTGAAAATGACAACATCTCTACTAACTAAAAGTGTAAGTATTAGATAAATGATTTTATCAAACAAAACAAAAACATCATTGATTCACTGCCATAAAGAAATGATAAATCACAATCTTGATTATTAATTAGTATTGGCTTACAAAATGTAGCGGTTCGTACTATTAGTTACACACTGTGCAATTGTCCTAATACGAGAATTTATCGGATCAAAAAAATCCTTATTGGGGTGAGGCGAAGCCAACATCGATATGAATTTTATTGACCCTATAAATTCTGTATAACCTGTGTAACGACCTTATCCTGATATTAGTATATTACAAATTTATGTATTCAAATTCAATAATTGGGACAATATCAACCAAATATATTAAGATATTTAATCTAAAACTGTGAAAAATACAAATGAAAAATGTAAGGACTATAATGCAACTAAACAATTTTTGTTTGTATTAGATCAAAGGTGTAAGGTATATAATTCCAAATTTACGAAATAAATTTGTACTGATATTAATAAGAAAATATCAGCCAATCAAATTGCGAGAAATACTCTAAACCAGGATAATATTATTTATACATTCGTACTAACCTTACTTAAATCGCAAACCGCTGGTTATCCGCAGTACATACGCCTCGACTAGTATCGTTGCGTATTAAATAAAGGCAACAGTAGTATACCGCTGTTCAAAACTCATAAATCCATGGACAAAAATTAAAATCGGGGTAACAAACTAAAACCGAGGGAAACGCATTAAATATAAGAGGAGAACAACGACATAACACCGAAACGTAACACACACAGAAACGGACCAAGCATCAGACAAAACACCACGAGAATAACAAATATAACATGAAAACCAAATACATGAATTTGGGATAGACCGTATTAAACCGTGTCATTTCCCTACTATATTGTGTCATACCGATGTGCATTCTTAGTAGATACGTGAAAACCAGCAGACACACTGTTTGGCATCCGTAACGGACTACGGAAACTGCATTTTTTGGATTATCCGTAAGATTCCATCCGCAATGCAACCGTCGATGTGAACCGTGAATGTGAGACCTAGTGATATCCAATGCAGCTCATTTAATACGTCAGACGAGCATTTCATATCCACAACGGGACTTACAAGTGCCACAATGATACAAGATCTAGAGTCAATCAACTTGAGTCATATGTTACCAAACTATTTAGAGATAGTTAAATTGAAAATGGTAAATTAATTATGTATGTAAATAAACTGTCAGTTTCTAAAAAATAATTACAATAGCACGACTTTTTGTAACTGTAACCTTAATAATTTTGATATAATGAATTCTTAAAGATTTTTTAGTTTGGACTTGTTTTGACACATTGTAAATAAAGATCTAAATTTACAAACTAAGCAATGTCTTTACAAAAAAAGAACAAAATCAAAATAGGCGAGATATGACTTCTTGTTCATTAATTTAGACTGTATGTTGCCCTTAAGATGTAATTTCTTTTTATGTATAATATGTGTCGATGACATAGGTTACAAATCGTTTTAGATGAACTACTTAATGTAAAATCCCTTGAAAATTAATCATTCAATAATAATCTCGTGACAACATAATTCAAGTACCGTTTTCTGCACGACTGAAATATTTTACAAGTTGTCGTGGTGTATAGACGAGATAAAACAATTGAAACATGTTTAATAAAACTACGTCAACGAAGAAGTAAGACAAATCAAGGTAAATACAACCATTTTATACATTAAACATATATCCCATTGTTCCCTTTTTTTTGCCCCATTTATGGGCATTATGTTTTCTGATCTGTGCGTCTGTTCGTCCGTCCGTTCGTTTGTCCCACATGTTTCTTATGATATATTTTTTTTAAATTTTAATGCTAAATTAGATATTTACCCCATTTTCACGGTCCACTGAACATAGAAAATGAAAGTGCGGATGGGGCTTCCGTGTACTTAGGACACATTATTGTTTTTAAGTTGATTTAAACTTAATATGTATGTACTGTGGATTTTTTCATTTTCGTGGGTATCAATTTTCGTGGATATAGGAAAACCAGTATTTTCGTGGATATTTGATATCGTGGTTTTTGCTAATTCTGCATACAAAGCATTATTCGTTGAAAATTTTAATTCGTGGTTCACCTAAACCCACGAAAACCACGCAAATTGGTATCCAACAAATCTATACTATTAAACGAGAATACCTCTTTCTGTGTGTCGCTTCTCTTCTTTTTTCAATAAATTAATCATCTAGGCTCTGTGTCCTATAGGTACAATGAATAGTCGCATTCGTCATCCATTCTTATGATTATTCAGTTTGGGTTATTTTGGGAGAAAAACAAAAAAAAAAGGTGTCAGGGTATTGTTTCCGTCATCAGACAGTCTTTTTAAGTCATAGACAAGACTTCCGGTTTTAACTTGCACATTCTTTTCATAAGTACTCGGGAACAGGACAAGTATTTTCGCGTTTATCTGCATGTAAACTATGATTTTACTATTATAATATATATAGAGACTCTCTATATACTATAGCAGTGACCGCCATGGAGAAGAAACTTTGAATTGATATTTAATATCAAATACACTTTATTTATAATATATGTACATGTATGTTCATAGTATACAGAAACGGGAAAATAATTAAATTTAAGAGACTGAAACAAAAAAATAACGGACTTTGGAAAAAAGGGAGAGGGCTAAAGAAATTGTCCTGTCTCCATGTACCTTTGACTTTTGATACTTTTTCTGAAATTCTGCAGACATAAAATCTTTTACAAAAATTCATCCTACAACAATTTACATACTCTCAACCAAGCTCAATGTGACCTACCGAGTTAGACTATTTACCGGGTTTGCAATAACATGAGCAACACGACGAGTGTCACATGTGGAGTAGGATCTGCTTACCTTTCCGAAGCACATGAGATCACCCCCAGTTTTTGGTGGGGTTCGCGTTGCTTAGTCTTTAGTTTTCTATGTTGTGTCTTGCGTACTATTATTTTTCTATTTTTTTTTCTTTTTATTTTGTAGCCATGGCGTTGTCAGTTTATTTTCGATCTATAACTTTGACTGTTCCTATGGTATCTTTCGCCCCTCTTCTCTAAATGCCCGCGATTTCGCAGGTGTGTTCTAGTAATAATTAAAACCACAGTATTATCTTAAAGTCATATGAAACAAAAAGTTGAATATGTTTAATATCCTTGAATTGATAATTTTTACTCTATATATATACATTATCTTAATCTTCATAATTGTTTCGATATTGAATTTTTCCCAGTCGCCGATATTTTCCTGTTTGCAGTGACCACCACCTTTTCCCCATTTACAAACTGAATACCAATGAGTTAAACATATTCTTTGTTTCTAGCGTTAGTAGTTCCAATTACACAAGACCAGTGACTATTAACGTGAACAATATATATATTAAATATGCACGTTTTCGTGGTATACATGTATGCTTTTATTTTTGCTGAGTGTTTTTGCACCTCAGTATTAATTGTTTATAATCAAAGCGAAGAAATTTAAGTTTTAGTGTGAAAAAAATGTTGTCTCATAAAAACAGATGCCAATATTTTCCAATTTTGTTTTTCATAATATTATGAAAAGACATTAAAATTCTGTTTTTTTTTTTCTAAGGATTACAGTGTTACATAAATTAACAACTATATCATTCTACGGTTCTTAGTATTCATTTTGTTAAAAATAAAAAGTAACAACATTTCTTTTTATAACTATTTTTGTACTGGCCTGATAATTGAGCACTTTTTATACTTCAGAATGGATAGTTAGACATCAAAAGAAAGTAATTTAAGTTTACAATTTAAAAAAATGTTGTCACATTAAAAAAAGTTTCCATATTTTACATTTTGTTAGAATATTATACAACGTCATTTAAAAGATAGTAATCTCCTGTAAAACGAGGACGTTTACAATTAACCACAATACAGACACATAATTCTGAGGGAAACTAGTTTGAGAAAAGCAAGGTTTAAATGGGAATAATATATATAAATTATTTTTACCATGTAAACCCCAACGATACTTAATGAAATTTACAAAAGTTAAGTAATTATTTGATATTTTCACATAAAAGTGGTACCAGAATTTTTAATCGAAAGTTCATGATTCAGAGTCAACAGGATATACCTAATCTTTTGGTCAATTCAATTAGATTTTTAAAAAATTCTATGAGACTTTTGTCATAAGGTTATGGAAATTTTTAAATGGTGAAATGTTTTTGAATGGACAGAAATACAGGGTTTATTAATACATGTTCTATTCCGATCAAGTAAAATCCTGTAGAATATGCCCACGTTTCTTTACGGATTATGTACCCTTGTGTTGACTCAATACTAAACATATGGAAAATTTATAGAAAATCCACAGCCTTACCCCTTGTACTCTAGTATTTGCCAATTCGGTGCTTGATAGATAGAGGATTATTGCATACAGTGCTAGCAATGGTTTCCTTCAAACAAGTTTATAAATTAAGGTATTGGTGAAATCAAATATAAATATGGTCCAATTCAAGTACAACTTTTAGGGTGCGCTCGACCTTTGTGGCTCAGCACGAGGTATTTTGGAATTTAAAGATTGTTTAGGACTTTTTGCAAACAATAAAAGCCAGCCAGAAAAACAAGTAAGTAATCGATGTTCTGAATTTTATAATAAAATTTTCTGTTTTAAAATCTGTGGATTTTCTAAAAAATTTTGCCATAAAATCACCTTTTTCTATTAAATGCAATGACACAATGAATAGTAATGTTTTACACGAAGTTTCACCTTAACATATGTACACAATAGTCCACCTCTATTATTATCTTTACTGTTTTGGTACTATTGCAGTTTTAGAATTTCATAATTACATTGCTACAGAAGGCTACATTTGTGTGATGTACATTTTATCAGTCCTTAATCAGTCAATTCAAGACACGATGCAGATCAATGACTTCTAGCTATTTGCACATTGATGTTGGTATAATCAGTATGTATATAACAATATTAAACGCTAAACTAACTATAAGCATGTATTTTAGTATCCTTTTGGTTTTATTTTTATTTTTCTTTAGATGGTGGTAAATGTAAGAGTGCTTGTTTGTTTTTCTATTATCATACATCTAACTGGAGGAATTGGTTTACCAACATTTCAACTAGTCCCAAACGGAATTCTGTTTTCAATAGCAGGTATTGTCATGATTGTTTAGTGACTCATATACTCATATTCAACACGAAGATCTCCCATATTGGGAATGTAAAACTGGGTATATGTCAATCTAAGCCATGCATACATGACACAGATTTCAGATATAACAAGGCTATCCCAAACTTGAACATCTACTTACGATCCCATGTATATATGTCTAAACATTTTTAAATATGAATTAACTGTTCTCAAAACTGTTGAAATACTAAGGCTTTTCTACCTCCGGAATAGATTACCTTTGCTGTATTTGGCAAAACTTTTAGGAATTTTTGGTTCTCAATGCTCTTCAACTTCATACTTTATTTGGCCTTTTAAACATTTTTTGATTCGAGCGTCATTGATGAGCCTTTAGTAGACAAAATACGCGTCTGGCGTAAATATAAATTTTGAATCTTGGTATCTATGATGAGTTTATTGATAGATATTATTTACATCGACATGCCCCACATATGTATAAACATATGGAAACTTATACTATTTCTAGGATTTTAATTGTGAATATCCTTCATGTGTGGTGGTGGAAATCTTGAATTTGACACAAGCAATGCGTCGATAATAGATTCATTATATACTGTAACAAGGTTGAGAAAAAACCACTGCTCTTACATTATTGTCTGAAACGAAGTTCGTCACACGGCGTCAACAATGGTCAAGTTTTCTGCTTGAGTAAGTGTGATATAAATTATTTGTGATAGATCATTGATATTATTGATGTTTAACATAAAGGAGTAGGTTCAGTAAGACCCCTTTTTGGCCCCAAAATATAGCAGTTTTAGATAATTGTGAATATGTAATCGTCAAGATATTTATTGAAATGTAGAATGCTTCTGCTACATAAATATAGGCTGTTTTTGACAATACAATGTACATATATCGAGTACTAGCATCATTAAGTCATGCTAAATTACTGAAATCTTCACAATTTTAGCATTTTAGTAAAATTTTAGACGGTTTCCGTCTTAAATGAAAGTAGCCGCATTCGTGTTCATCCATAATATTGAAATGTAAGTTGTATTTGATGGTAATACATAATATATATAAAGGTTGAGGATGAACACGGATGCGGCCACTTTCTTTTTTGACAAAAAACCATCTGAAAAGTGAAGATTTTTGGCATATTTGATAGATTTGTCATATTTAAGCTTGAATGGGAGCGTTTTTAAGGACTTACTCAGTTAAAATCTTGCACATACACTGAAATGCGGTCAACTTTAGCGTTTGATAGTTCATTGATAACATTCTGGCGTATCATAAACAAACAACTTGTAACGTCTCATTTCATTGGCCGAAAGATTCAAATACAACAGCAATGTAGTCAGTGTGCACGTGAGTTGACACAGGTGACCGACAATGGAATATACTATGTTACTACGAACGTAAAAACACTGATTTGTTTAGTGTTTACAAATCTTTGGTCAAGAGAATTAAATAAATGTTTTGTGAATTTCAAATAGTTGTGTCGAAATATTATACCGCATCAATATAATTATCTTGTACCACATTATGAAAAATATATGGATAAAATAAAATACATATGCCGTTTTTATACGAACCACTTTTAATTTCTTCCAATGTCGTAGTTACTTATAATAAGGATTTCATAATACTGATCCATTACAATAATTAGAATAATTTATGATGGGTTTCAGATTCCTCTTATAGTGGTTTCGTGCTATAAAACGAACATACCGGTAGAACGTTACACTTGCAGTATCTAAGCGTTTGGTCATTCAGAAATTACGTATCATTTACGGAGCAAACTGTCCCCGAAATATAGAAACAAAGCAACAATAATCGTATCATTTGTGCACGTGAATGTAGACGTAGTATATGCAATGTCCTATATAGGACATTGCATATACTATATCATGGTCACCACGAAATTCAAATGAATTCAGTAAAGGCATGTTGGTGTAAAAAGGATTGATTTGTTACATCGGCGAAGATTTTTCTTTTGTATGTGTGGAACTGAAATAATAAATAAATAATTGTAAGAAATATCGTAGACTAGTTTATAAGGAACAATGTAAATGTACTGTTTTCGATTTCAATTGGCTGAAAACTTATCTTTTAATTTCATACCGAAAAAATAGTTGAACTATCCCCAAAGTGACGTGTAGTATGCATGCGTATTTAAAATGAAATACAAAATCCTACATGTAAGATAAACTGAGAATTGAAATATTAAGAAACTATTAATAAGGATGACTGAATGCATGTAGAAGGGACCCACCCGCTTTTTATCAATACATTTAATGAATAAACACGCTTTTAAAAACTTATTGTTTTCTATGTAACTATTTTTTAAAATATTTACAATATATAATTTACGTTCGTTTTTCAACCGAGAATAGCAAAACGGTTAATTATAAAATTCATAAAGTACATCGCTGGAGTTTATATTTGAATATTCCATCCACTGTGCCATGGTTTGCCATCTCCATTTTTCTCAGTCTAAACAAAGTATAGTTGGTTACATGTTCTGAATTTATTTAGAATTCCGGATTTTTTTTCTCAAAACTATGTTTACTGAATCAGAAAAAAAATCACACTTTTCTTTGTCGACTACCTAAAACTTGCGAAAGATATGAAAAGGCAGGATAAGCAACTTGGCAAAAAAAAAAAAAGGCCGGATGACGATTTATGTAAAAAAATTCCGGACAAACTAATAAACTGAAAAAGGCAGGACCAAATAGACCGAAAAATAAAAAAACAGGTCAGAGATTACAACTAAAAAAAGGAACAAAATGTTTCATCCAAGTCCCCCCTCCTATTAAAATAAATGGTAGATCTCTTAATTAAGAACCAAATGAGAACACAGTTGAATAATTAAATGTTTCGATGTGAAACCTGTTACTAATAAGTTTTAAAATTTTACTATTGCACAAGAATTGCTATGGGATAAATCAAGAAAACAATCACGTACGTGAATACGACAACAACCTTGACCGGTTACGTGAATACTGATCAGTCCATTCAACTTATAGTACGCGTGTTCTATTTTCGCAGGTGTGAGGTCGAAGGTTTGAATTGACCAATGAAAACGCTCGTTCCTTTACGAGTTAATCTAATAAAGTTTGTTTGACTGATTACGTCGCACTACCTTTCGCTAAGCTTTGCCGCATATGAGTGTAAACTAATTGAATCAATTGAAATAGACACTTAATTTTTTTTAAAATGTCTAAATTCTTTCGTTAGATTAACTTGCAAATTGAGGCCGAAATCAGCCCTTACCGGACCTACTCCTTTGATTTACTATCGGTTTGATGATTACCAAGAGGCCCTCCTGCTCCCTATGACATGGCCTAGTGGATTTGAATTAATTAGCACATTTCAAAGTTAAGATTGATAGATCTACTTGTGATAGATCAATGATCAGTTGCATTACTCTCAGTACATGTCAGTTGACGACTATTGTTAGGCCCTGCACCCTAGGACATGGTTCAGCGACTTTGAAATAGTAAGCAATTTTCAATGTGTAGTTTTGTGTTTACGTTATATTGATAGGAACTGCATACAATAAACAACGGAATAACTCTAAAGTTACATTACTCTCAGTACATGTCAGTTTGACGACTTTTGTTAGGCCCTGCTCCCTAGGACATGGTTCAGCGACTTATAAGCAATTTTCAATGTTAAGTTTTGTGCTTAATTTATATTGATAGGAACTACTTACAATAAACAACGGTAGTTTCTATAAAGATACATTACTGTCTGAACATCCAAGTTTGTTGACCATTTTTAGGCCCTGCACACTAGACCATGTTCAAGTGAATTAATTAATAAGCGATGCTGTTGTCCAATATATTGTCTATTTCTGAATTTTATGCCGATAGGCGAGACATATCTTTGTGTCAACAGCGTTTTGAAATAGTTCATCGTACGGTATACACCTAAGAGCAAAACTCATACCGTATAGTCAGCTTTAAAAGTGACAAAATGTGAAACAATTCATAAGAGAAAACCAACAGTAATATTTATGCTTTAAATTATGGCAGACAACAACGTGCGACAACAATTGAATGACAAACACTAGACTTGAGACAAACACATAAAGAATTTGAGTGCTATCTACACCATTTGTTTGTTTTTGTTGTGTGTGCATTTATTTTCGTGATGTGGTTTGTTCTATTGGTCAATATTTTTGTTTCAATTACTGGTATATCGGTTCCAAAGACAAATCCAGCAGCAAATTAAAAAAAAGGGAAATATACAGATACCAGTCATAATGTTAGATTGAAAGTGGACATGTCGGATATATGATTCAATTGAGAATTCTTGATTGATAGCGTAACTCTAATTATTGATTTATCAATTTGATATAGATATCATATTTTCAAGTCTATGTGAAATCTCTTCTTTGAATAACTGTATTCCCACAAGATGATATTATGTCAATCAAATAACAAGAATATTTGCATTTGATAATATTGTCATGCTTATCGTCTACATTCAGATCATGGATATCAGAGATTTGCAGTACATTTCAACATCAACAAACCACTACCTGGTATACTCAGAGGAGATTATTCAAGACACTTCAATCAATATGATATCCAACCGGGTATAAGTATAAACTGAAAATATTTAAATCGTTTCATAGATATAGGAAGATGTGGTGTGAGTGCCAATGACATAACTCTCCACCAAAATAACAATTTATAAGAGTAAACCATTACAGGTCAATGTGCGGCCTTCAACACGGAGACTTGGCACTGAACAACAAGCTATAAAGGACCCCAAAATAACTAGTGTAAAACCATTTAATCGGGAAAACCAACGGTCTAATCTATATAAAAATCGAGAAACGAGAAACACGTATAAGTTACATAAACAAACGACAACTACTGTACATCAGTATCATCGGACAGGTGCAAACATTTGCAGCAGGATTAAACGTTTTAATGGTACCAAACCTTCTCCTTTTTTCTGAAACAATAGTATAACATCACAACATAGAAAAGCACATGTAAAATTATTTATGATAAAACTTCGTCCGTCTATTGAATTGTCATCCTATCTTGAAATTAACCTATTATCTTGATCCTTTAATTTCTGACAATCATTAAGCAGTCGATTAAGTTTGCTTTTTTTTAAAATGTATTCTTATTCATTATCTAGTTTCCGACGAATGCCAAGTTATTGTCAGTTATCTGCTGATTTCACTTGTTGTTATCAGTGAATGTCAGAAAAGTAACGACCATTTAATCATTATCCGAACTGTTACGTCTCTTTAATCTATTTGAAACTCACCTAGTAACCAACACTAGTTTGAATCAAGTCACGCAGAAAAAGAAAGTAGTTTTTTTAATATAAAAAATCCCAATGAAAAGCTATAATTTCTCAAATGTGCAGAATTTTTGCATTAAACGAAAGTTAAAGAACCATTGATCACTGTTGACTCCTTGTTGTTTCTTAATTATGAATAATATACATAACGCATGAAATTTGAACAAGGTTTATTTTGCCTATTTCTATTTATGGTGAACAATACGTGGTAGGTCAATGATATTTGGTATGCAGTTGTATAAGCCTATTCACATCCAATTTTCATGGGAAGGATTTGTCCCTGCCCCCTCAGTTATGGTTTATTGACTTTGAAATATTGGCTTAGCTACATGTATTAGTTTGTGCTTAGGTCAGTATATCTTAGTTGTACAACTATTATCTTTACAACAAATTGGCAGCATCTTTTTTTTTATATCTATTGACACTATCTTTATTAAAAATAATCAGGAAATGAAAAAAAAATAAAATGCAAAAGTAGACAAAAGATAATCGATAATGTTATGATTTACGCGCGTCTTTCATTATTCACGATCGAAACGGCGGATCGGTCACGAGAGAGGTTAGTATGTGTTTGTTATATGAGTAGGTCCTTGTGGTCTGTGCTAGGTTTAGATAAACAAGTTTAGAAACATGTTTTTTAACATGTGGTTATTCATAACATTAGGGAGTAAAAATGAAACTATATGAATTCTCTCCATCAAATTTAAAACTATAAGCTATTTTTATGCATATCCCACTTACATTTTGTTATGTTGTTGCAAATTGATTGTAAACACATTGTGCATTTATTGATCCAATTTAGGTCATAATTGGGAATGGACCTTTCCTGTTAAAACAAAACCAGGAGAAAAATATATTATTAACTACTGGTTATGGGGAGTAAAAAACTTCCAGGGAGAAACACTTAGAGGACAAACAATTACCCTGGGTCGTATGTATTGTACTTATTGTTGTTAGTAAAATATGACTCGGTTACCTTAAATATGCACAATAAAAACAAGTTAATACATGCATATCAAATTACAAAGATTAGAAACTGCTAACTTCAGTATTTTGGCCACGAGCATCACTTAAGAGACATGTATTGTCGAAATGCGCCAATGGTGCAGGAAAATTGGTACCGTTAATGTTATTACGCACTATTCGTATCAATAAATCAACAAGGAGACTATATTTCACAATAAAACTTTATTGAAATAATGTTTTCGACAACAAAATGAAAAAAAAACACAATAGGATTGCATTAATTTTGATCATAATGTCAATTTACAATTTGTACGATCACAATATTTTTGTAAATTTTAAACGTATCTCACTTTCTTTTTTTCTCACTTTCTGTATTATGTGCAAATGGAATGTATTTATAACTAGCTACACATGTATTTTTTCTATAATAGTCTTACAATTGATTACCTTATAAAAGTATAATAAACGAAGTGTTTCATTACGAAATAAATGAGTAATACATTCACAGCAATGGTAGGACAGACAAAAACACCGACAACCGTGGAATCAACGACAACTGTACTATCAACGACAACTGTACTATCAACGACAATTGTTCCTTCAACAACAACGGTCTCTTTAACAACAGCGATCCCATCAACAACAACGATCCCATCAACAACAACTATTCCTTCAACAACAACCAATGCACCATTACTTACAGCAAACAGTTCACCTTTTCAACATATCTCTTCCAACACAAACAGTTAAGTAAACTCTCATAGCACTATTTCAATCGATTTTGAGGAGAATTTATAAAGTGTATATTCCATGTCTCGAAGAGTCGATATATCCGGCCGTTCGGCCATTTCTTCGTTCTTTCATTGTCACAATGTAAAACGAACATGTGGTATGAATGCCCATGGGACAACCCTCCAATAGAGACCAAATGACACAGAAGTTAAACAACTGTAGGTCATCGTACGGCCTTCAACAATGACCAAAGCCCATACCGAATTATCAGCTGTAAAAGGCCTGGAAATGACAAATGTAAATCAATTAGAACGAGAAAACTGATTAATGTAAAAAAAAAATGATCGAAAAACAAACATGCAACACAGCAACAATCGACAAATGACGATGAAATGTGTCTTTTGTGTCTGTGTGTCTCAACTCACTAGCGACATGTTTACCGTTCTTTGATATAGTCGGCTGGTCTGCTATTTAATTCATTATTTCATATTCCTCTTTGTGACATTTTAAATACGTTTATGTTCTCATAACGGGTGGGACAAACGGAAATACGTCGTTCACGTTTTCAACACTCTCAATATTGAGTGAATGGTAACTCGACACTCAAAATGAGTATCTTTTAACCAAGAATAATATTTCGGCCTTATGTATTGAACGACTCCTAACATCATATGTTTGTGAATATAGAGAAACGTAAATAACTCATCTACCATAATTTATATTATAAACTAACAGTATATAATTTACGTTTTCCTCGTAGGTCATATTATGTAAACAACTAATGAACATGTGGAATTTCGTTAATTATTTTGCATTTCCCGCCTATATTTGCATTTTATTTAAACACGAATCATATCAATTATAAACTCGAAAGTAGAAAGACTCCAGATTACTGTCCTAACAATTTTATTTTATATAATTAAGTTATCTCTTAGATTATTTATACCGTTTTGAATACATACTTGATATAATGTTTCAGGCACAATCTGCCAGGATAATGATATGGTTAATTGTAAAGATCAACATGTCTGTTATATTCATCATTTGAGAGGATATTGTCCTTTAACATGTGGTATCTGCTGTAAGTAGTTTTTATGACAAATGAAACCGAAACCCCTTTTTTGTTAATATTAATTGAAGACTCCCTACATTTTTAGATGACGACAATTTGATTTTCGGGGGTGTTAGGGGTGGGATGGAAGGAGTAAGTTGAACATAAATATTCGGCCCAGGTTAGAGCTCACAATAAATAGCCTTGCATAAGACAGGATCCAAAAATGAATATTCTACGACATAAATTCAGGAACCATCTGTGTGTAAAAGTGAAGGGAAAAAAATTCGTGTGGCAGACCACAGAAAAAAATACGCATGCTTAGCAACAAATGAAAATGTAAAATCATCCCGCAAATTGATCTTAACCCCCCTCCTTCTGTTCGCAATAATAATTGATCGTCCGTCTCCTTTGTTCCGTAAGACAGAGGCAATCTAGTAAAAGGGTTATATATATGACTTATACTTTCAGCACCCCCAATTTGTGAGGATAGTACAGCAGTACATTATGAATATCATACTGTGTGCTTACATTTCGATCTGAGAACATTTTGCCCACTTACCTGTGGTCTATGTGGTAAGGCAATTTCATTAATTAAGACTTGCTTTTCTAAACTTACTTATCTGGTATATTTTCTATCAATAACGTTTATGCGTCAAACTCATCATTCAGTAAAATGGTTAAGATACTGTTGTAAAAGTTGTGTTCTGATAAAACCGAAACACATGCAGACAACAATTACCCAATAATAGTTATTATCTGATTCCTTATAATTCAAGAAGATTAATTATTTATATTAAAATTGGTTATATCTACATAATGGAAACTTCAAAGGCGGTTAATTAAAATATATATTAACGTTTCGAGGAATAATGTAGCAGACACAATTAATCATAAAGATTTCGACTTCATAAATTACCTATTTGCATTGTATTACAAAGGATTTATTAAGTGTTGACTTTAATAACTTTAATTGTGCAACATTTTAATATAAATATGTAACATTATCTTCGTTTAAAAGTAAAGGATAACACATACAAGAATTACAGCAAACGTTAAAAAAATACTTGCCAGTCAATATTAGAAAAAATTTGATCTGAAACAGCCCAAAGACTGAACATTAAATAGTTAGGCATTGTTTCGTTTTTAATCAATTGTCAGACTTATTTACTACGGTTCATTCTGAACAGTTCAGACAATTTGCTAGAAGTCAATCAAGAAATGTACAATTTATGTTCAGACAGTTCAGTAGCTGTTATTTACCTGTACACATCACCACCATGCTGACACATTTATTTACACTTGTAAGTAAATATGTGCGCCATTACACGTAATCACACAAGTTCCCGTAGCCTTTGACATCACAATTAAAAAAATAATTAACGTCACAATTAAAAAGTGATTGAAAATTAAATGCGTTTCCCTCAGTTTTAGTTTGTTACCCAGATTTGTTTTTTGTCCATCGATTTAGAAGTTTTGAACAGCGGTATACTACTGTTGCCTTTTATGTCAAAAAATCATCAAAATATAGATAAATGACAATTGACTGCAAAAGAAATCATTGAACGTTTTTGAATTTACTGCAGTGAAAAAGTCTGAATATTGGTTAAGGTATTGAACTGACCCAACAATTTACTGTCTAGACTTTTCAGATAATATTAAGAACAATAACCAATTTGGACTAAATTCATGAACAGTTGAGGGCTACAGACCAAAACAATAGTCATCTTTCGACTCCAACAATCTAACAAACGTAAAAACAAGGAAAGACAACAATAAACAAATACAGTCCATATTTTCAAACAGGTTACAAGCCTGTAACCAAACTCAAACGCGCTCATTCCCATGTATATCATGCAAATGAAGCTATATTTAGTAATTATCGTAAGCGATAAATAAGCAGTTCGCCCACAATTATTCATCATTGTATCTTCAACGTTAAAGATATTCGCAGTACTTAAGTCTCGTTTTAATTTGATAGATGCTTGTGTGCTTTTTTGTAAAATTGTTTGTTTTAAGATTGTTACACAGTGACGACTGCTGTACCCATATTTTGACTATTTAATTAATTACGTCTGTTTTGTTCACGCATCGTTGTAAATATAACGGAATTTGATGAGACTGTTGTAAAAGTGTGAGGTTTAGCGCTATAAAACCAGGTTTAATCCACCATTTTCTACATTTGAAAATGCCTATACCAAGTCAGGAATATGACAGTTGTTGTCCATTCGTTTGATGTGTTTTTTCATTTTTTTTTGCAATGTGATTAGGGACTTTCCGATTGAATTTTCTTCGGAGTTCAGTATTTTTGTGATCTTACTTTTGACTGGTTGTGAATCTCCCTTTTACTTTTTTTACATTAGTTGAAGCAACAAAACCACCATGTACAGATGGTACATTGGTAAACTGTAGTTTTGCTGGAGTTTGTTCTGATTCAGCATTGAAAGAACACTGTCCCCTAACCTGTGGTCTTTGTGGTAAGTACAATGATATTTTGTAAAAGTAGAAACAATGAGAAAATTATACATAGTATAACAACTTTTAATTATTCAATTTCTTCAAAAGTATAATCAATTTACCTAATTTTTTAATATAAATAAGTTACCTGGTAGCTCCTCAAATTGAAAAAAGGAACGAGTTGAAACAGTTTGAACAGGGGTATTTTTAATATTTTCTACAAAACGTAGAACTAAAAGGAGGTAGATTCAAAAAGAGGAAGTTCCATAAAAACTGACAAAATCAAAGGAAAAACTGTTTTTACTGAATCTCACAATGTATTAAGATAACAACAAATATTTTTATATGGTTTGTAGGCAAAATAAGTAGGACAACGAGTTGGATACATATCGGAACAACAAAGAAACCAAGACTATCACAGATAGTAGGGAGATAATTCGCTGATGGAGACTTACACAAAATGTAGCGAAAAACCAACAGAAACATTACTGAAAAAATTGTTATAATTATAACAAAAAAATATTACATTGAAAAATTGAAAGATCTTAGTTAAAAAAACTTTACTGTCAGAAATTGAAACCCTGAACTCAAAATTAAAATGAAGTAAAATTTTATATCCGGGAAAGTATTAATTAAAGGGTGTTTTTATAACGTCCCTGCTATATGTCAAGGTCTGTAATGAAAGTAGATAATGTATGTCTGTAATAGCACGAGGCAAAGGCGAAAATATGAAAATCATCAAGTGATTATTAAAAACGTACATTTTACTGTCAAAAGTTTTTGACCGGAACGCAAAATTAAAAGCAAATAAAATTTATATCCGGTTGTATTTGCTTTGTGTCATAGATCAAATTTATTCGTTCAGTGAATATTCACTTGTTTGTGTTAATATGCCTTTTGATTGGGTAAACCTATTTCAATTTACAACTTATAGTGTGTCATTCTGTGTTGTAATGTTACACTATTGTTTCAGGTAGGAGCGAAGGTTGGTACCTATTTAAACGTTTAAACCTGCTGCATTTGTTGGCACCTTTCCTAAGTAAAGAACCTGATGTTCCGTGGTTGTCGTTTGTGGATATGTTTTATAATTTTTTCTTGTTACTCGTTTTTTTTATATGGATTAGACCGTTGTTTTTCCTGTTTGAATGGTATTACACCCGTATTTTTTTAGCGCACGCAATAGTTTGCTGTTCGGTGTGAGACAAGGCTCCTTGTTGAAGACCGTACTTTGACCTATAATGATTTACGTTTACATATTGTGAATTGGATAGAGAGTTGTCTCATTGGCACTCATACCACATCTTCTGATATCTATTGCTACTGTAGTATTACTTAATGGTTGCTTTCATAACGACCCTGTTATATTTATGGTATGTATTGTTAGTATACGATGACAGTATATCATGGCACGAGGCAAAGGCGAAAAGATCACATAGTGATGATTTAAACAGTCGATTTAACTGTCAACAATTTTGAACATGAACTCAAAATTGAATGAAAAAAATGTATATCGGGTTTGATACTATAGTATTAATTAATGGGTGTTTTTATAATGGCCAATCTGTGTATTGATAGCACAGGATTTCTGTCATGGCACGAAGCAAAGGCGAGGAAAGTGCTCTAGCACAAGTATAATCACCGATACCTCACTCATACTTAAGCTTTAACTTCAAACGAACACCTCACCTAGTAAGATTTTATCATCATACGATCTTTGTTTTAAGACGACTAAAGTTTAGAATTCAATATGAATTAAGAAGCTACATAAGTATTTTTAATATTGCAAATGTCGTTTCAACCTATTTGTCATGTTTATTTGGTTTTAACATTTTCACTTGATATGACTTGCGTATCGTTTGTCTGTTTATTATGCAATCATACTAATTTAAATGTTTGAGGGTGATGACCTTGGTGGAATTAGGTATTTCATTTTAGATACCTTTGATGATGTATCTCCCAATTTCTACACAGTTGTTATTCAGGTGATTTCGTATGTTTGGATTTGAGTGTTCCTATTGAATTGCAATACAAACACACATTGTTGTCAATATAATGGAATTTAATGCAATTGTCAAACAAGTGAGAGGTTAAGCTAGCTATAAAACTATGTTTAATCAAACATTTTCTAAAAAAGAAAATGTCTGAAACTAAGTCATGAATATGACAGTTGTTATCCATTCGTTTGATGTGTTTGAACGTTTGATTTTATCATTTGATTAGGGACTTTCCGTTTTGAATTTTCCTCGGAGTTCAGTATTTTAGTGATTTTTACTTTGTTTAACACTATAAAATGCCGAATATTACGATCCACGACAATTTGTCATCAGCCTTCTGTATAAATACCCAATACTTATAGGGCCTAACGTAGTTTAAGTCTTGCCATAGTGCATTGTAAACATAATATTATCAACCATGAAGAATCCACAGGTGATGCTTACGATTAATTGGATGGAATTTGATAATGATATGGCACAAAATACCGGTGCATTGGTTGAGATACTTGATGACAGACATAGAGGTGATTCGATGCAGGGGAGATAATGGACGAGGGTATGGCTTTTCTAAAGACCTATTCATTGCCAGTATGAGACCTTCGTGGTTAAAATTTGTACGAACTATTTAGCTGCTTTATTTAACTTTAGAATTGATAATGAAAATAGGGAATGTGTCAAAGTGATAATTACTTGAACAAAGGGCAGAAAACAACACAATCCTAAATAGAAATGATTAACGGCTTAGAAAATGTGGCGATTCGGACTATTCTGTATCTCTCCGTTTATATTCATGTTATCTGCAATACTTTAAATTCAGAATGTTTTTATGTTTGCGCTACTGAGAAAAATCCTGTTTAAATCAAACAAACAAAAACACAATACGAGTTCAAAGTATTGCGATAATAACCCTGTCGCATTTTTCGCAATAATAAACACATCGTAATAGTTTCGGAATTTATAGTACGTACCCAGCCACGTGCCGTTGCGTAGAATACCGTGAAATGTCCGTGCTTAACCGTGTCACCCCATTAAGCATTCTTGGTAGATACGTCAAAACCAGTAGTCACACAGTTGTGCATTCGTATTCGATCGTTATCGGATTACGGAAACTGCCTTTTTGGGTTCATCTGTGAGATTTTATCCTATCCGTAATGGAACCGTCGATGTGATCCGTGAATGTATGACCTAGAAATATCCGACACAGTTAATTAGATAAGTAAGGCTAGCATTTGATATCACAGCGAGACTTATACACAGTCGTGTAACGGACAGTGTCATGGTTCTGTTGTGTTTTTTGTGTGCTGTCGTAGTTTGTTTTACGTGTTCTTTTTTATTTTGTGGTTGGTATGTCGAAATATAGTATTGTATTGTTTATATGTTTATTTCTCTGTCCTGAATGTTCTTCCTTTATTTGTACTGTATTTCTGTCATGCAATGTTGTCATTTTAGATTTATATTTAACATTGCCATAAAAGCGCGAAGTACGGCTAGCCACAAAAACAGGCTCAACCCACCATTTTGTTGTAAAAAAAACGTCCTGTTCCAATTCAGCATTGTTTAGGAAAAAAGCAGTTGTTATCTTATAGTTCGTCTCTGTGTATTTTGCACTGCCATTTGATTTTGTTGCACTACAGTGTTTCTTTTGTTTCGTTGTTTTCCTCTTATAGTTGATGTGTTTCCCTCGGTATTAGTTTGTAACCAGGATTAGTTTTCCATACATCGATTTATGTCTTTCGAACAATGGTATATATACTACTGTTGCCTTTATTTATAAATGCCACAAGAATACACAATCTAAAGTCAATTTATTTGAGGCGTAGGTTATCAAACTATTTGGATATAGTTATACTGCACATGGTAAATTAATGATGCATGTAAATAAAATACATTTCTTCGAAATATTATTAAATACAATTGCACGACTTCGTAAACTTAATAATTTTGTTATAATGAATTCTTAAATATGTGTTAATTTGGACTTTTGTTTTGACACATCGCAGTTCTAAATTGCAACCTATACAATGTCAATTCAAAAAATTAAACAAAATGAAATGGACGAGGGTGTGATGTTTAGTCTGTTATACTCTATGTCGTCCTTGAGATTTACTTTATCATGATGTATAACATGTGTAGATACAATGGGTTCATAATCGTATTATATTAACTACTTAAGAAAAATCCGTTGAAAAATAACCATTCAATACTTCGTGACAACATATCTTTTTGAATACAATTATATAACCGTTTTCTGTACGACTGAAATATTTTACAAGTTGTCGTGGTATATAGACCAGATAAAACAATCTAAACATGATTTATAAAACTACTTGTAGGAAGAAGTAAAACGAAACAAGGTAAATAATGCCATTTTAAACATTATGTACGTATATCCCCTTGTTCACAATTTTGTTTTGAAATTGATTTATTCTGAATATGTATATATTATCTTAAAGTCACGTGAAACTTTAGAAAAAAGGTTAAATAGTTTTTTTATTCTTTGGCGGAAAAGTTTTACTATAAAAGAAGTGAACGCGAACTTTGTTTGAAAAGAAAATCCTTTATTAATCAAAATCTTCATAAATTTTTCAATATTAAATTATTCCCAGTCGCCGACATTTTCCCGTTTGCAGTGACCAACACTCTTTTCTTATTTATTTAAAAACTTAATACCAAGGGGTTATACATGTTCTACGATGCTAGCGTTAGCAGTCCCTATTACACAAGACCAGTGACTATTGATGTGACCAATATATATTTTAAATATGCACCTTTTCGTGTCTTTCACACCTATTTATTTTTTAATTTACTTGTTTAAACTTCCCTAAACTTCATACATGATTTGACCTATCTGCCGTTTTGCTTCGAGTGCCAAATGTGAGTCTCATACACAAAGGTGCTTCTGGCGTACCAAATAATATAGAATGTCATGTTACAAATCACGAGTGTGTGAAACCACATGGTTAATGTCTTTCCGCTGAATGTTTTGTCCCCAATGACATCACAACCCAAGTCGTCCCTGCTGTATGTGTGACATATGATATCATTAAATTAATATATTGATTTTTTTAAAGTTACTTTTTGAAAATGTAGAATTATTCAAAACACGAAGGTTTTACACTCCCCAGGATTAGATTGCTCATCTATAGTTGGCTCAACGTCATGGATTGTTAAATTCGTAAATGATTTGGTATTTTAACTGTTTTAATTAAAGCAGTTGAGTTTGATGTAGAATTTCAAATAAGATCGTTTCAATATGTGTTTATCAAATAGAAAAACGAGACATAGAAAAATAGAATAAAACGATATTAAACAAAAATTGTCATATATAAAAATCACACTTTAATTTATATATATCGATTTGGAATTTTTTGTATAGTTGATACATTGTATTGCATTTGTATTGAATACGAACTTTTAACTTTCGATAACCAAACAATGAAGTACACGCAACAGTTTAAAAACATTTGATAAAGAAGAAAATGCCTGTACCAAGTCAGGAATACTACAGTTGTTATCCATTCGTTTGATGTGTGTGAGCTTTAGAATTTTGCATTTTTGATTTTGTGTATAGAACTTAAATATATTTTCTTTTTTATGTACCTCACACAGTTCCAATTGCTATTGAAGATCATCAAATTGTATGTTTGAGAGGGTGATATGGTTTGCGTTGCAGTGAACAGCGTATCTTCATTTCTTAACGTTCTGTTGATTATCATGCATAGTCTCGTAAGTCCAGTTATCGTTCTTATGTTGTGTTAATGTATAGAAAATGCTAATAGGTATTATGTTAAATTATTCAAGGTGAATACTGAGACTATAAACAAGAGGGGTCATTGACAAAACTAACACTATAAAGGTTTGTGAGGGCATTCATGTTTATATAGGTTATTACTTTTGTGATCATGTCTTGTTTTATTAGTTTATAAACAGACAAAACATTAAATAATTGAAGTTCATCAGATTTACGAAAGCAAAAAAAATGCTTAAGGTAGATTCATGGTATACCGCCATCTTGGATTGTACAATCACAGTACAAAATCGGTCTAGTTATTTGCCCAAATCAGCAAATTTGGAAACAGATTTGCAATTTAATGGTTAGACTGTTTATTTATATAAAGAAAACTTGCTAATTTATTGTATTATTAAAAATATTTTAACAAATATCAACCTTTTTGGTTTTTAAAATCATTTCTTTTCAAATGAGCCATTTAAGGGGAGATCACTCTTTTAGCACAAAATTTATACTGGGCTAATAGGGAAATTTTTTATTTTTACTTGTGGCAAGAAAACAAGTTCGGTGACACCATGTTTTCTTTTTATTTTCTTAAAACATATTGTAAAACCTATCTTCTCACAATTTTTTTCAAAATTCTATCTCATAGAATTTTTTTTATGCACTGTTATGTGTTTTTTCATGAACAAACTAACCAAATTTAGGCAATTTTCAACAACTCATAGCTTGAAAAATAGCACGGTGACCCATACTTTTTATTATATTTTTGAAAACAGCATAGGAAAATCTTCATTTTGTCAAATTATAAGAAAATTCTGTCTCAAAAAACATTTACTTATGATCTACCTTAATCAATATTATACATTCTGTATTTTTTTAATGAAGATGACCACAGATTGTATGATTGAACCTTAAAAAACATTCGTTTAAAAAGATACCTTCATAAAAAATATGTTTTAAAACAACGATAGTTAGCAACACGACGGGTGCCACATGTGGAGCAGGATATGCTTACCCTTCCAGAGCACCTGAGATCACCCCTAGTTTTTGGTGGGGTTCGTGTTGTTTATTCTTTAGTTTTCTATGTTGTGTCATGTGAACTATTGTTTTTCTGTTTTTCTTTTTCATTTTTAGCCATGGCTTTGTCAGTTTGTTTTAGATTTATCAGTTTGACTGTCCCTTTGGTATCTTTCGTCCCTCTTTTATCACGGTAGGCATAGTGTCCGTCTAGGATCGTGGTTTTTCGAGTGATTTGGTCCATTTTTATGCCCCACCTGCGATAGTAGAGGGGCATTATGTTTTCTGGTCTGTGCGTCCGTGCGTCTGTTCGTCCGTCCGTCGTCCGTCCGTTCGTTCGTTCGTCTGTCCTGCTTCAGGTTAAAGTTTTTGGACGCGGTAGGTTTTTTTTCGAGTGTAGTTCGGGCTTTTTCGAGTGATAAAACATGCGATAAGTTCAATTAACGGATATTTCGTAATTATAACAGTTTTTAACATTATTACCTATCTTATATTGAATACTATATATGTTGTGATCAACAAAGAAGCTTAATTTCCCTGTATTTAATTAAAGAAATCAGTGTTTGTTATTGTTCGGGTTTTTTCGAGAGCAAGTGTAAAATCGTCCGGGTTTTTAGACAAATGGTCCGGTTTTTTTAACAGAAAACACACACACACTTAATCCATCCCATTTTTATTACCATTGAACACAAAATTTGAATAAAATTTCAGATAAAATCAAAAATTTGGAACCCATTGTCTTTCAATGTATTGTCTTAATATGGATGTACCTGTTTTCTGTAAGTCTCTAGTATCAATTATCAGACTCTTATCATATCGATCTTTTTTGTCTGTTAGTAAAACAGTTGAACTCTTGTTTAACAGTTCATTAAGATATTTTTGGAAGTTATCTTCCAAGTCCATTTTACTGTTCAGTAATAGTTATCCCATGAGGTCCAAATACTTATATGGTCCGGAACACTCACATTAGATTGTTTACATCACAGATATATACTTTACATGCAATTTATAAGATGTGAGAAAAAAAATATATACAAATGAACGATACTTGTTGCGTAATAAAATGCAAGTATTGATACACCATGCGCCTTGGAAGTACTTAATTTGAGCCTTTATTTTATAGTTTTTAAACGTAAACATATAACATTATTAGCTATAAGAAATGTGTATAATCATTCGATAAAAAAAGGACACACTCGAAAAAGCCCGGACTGCTCTCGAAAAACCCGGACATAAAAAACTGAATTTAGTCTCAAAATGTCGTTTTCAATGCAATAACAATAGTTTTTGCAAAGTGTCTGTATATCTTAGGATATATAGATTCCATGTATGCATTTCCGTCGACATTTGCATTGGTATGTGTAAGAAAATGGCTGTATTCGGTATTTTGGAATAAAAGCATTTAAAGGCTAATTTTAACTTTTTAAACGAAAATCAATGTCAGAATGATACTATCTTTATATCTAAAATACTAATATATCATTTATAACCTTGTATATCAAACTCAAGCTTCTATATCACGTCTTGTTAGCAAAGAAGTCTGTTTGTTTACATTTTTGATCATATTCACTCGAAAAAAAGTGGTCACACTCGAAAAAGCCCGATCAAATCACTCGAAAAACCACGATCCTAGCCGGACACTATACCTACCGTGTTTATGAACAGTTCATAATTGATAATGAATCGCATTCCTGTATTGGATAAATAAGAAACCTGTGTACTTTTTAACAGTTTTTTTTCTCTAAGAAGGCGTAGCAAACATCCACTCGATCAAGACTTTACTCTTACGTGCTCAAGACACATGGACATTATTGATTCATGGACTGAGGTGATTTAAAACTTTTAAATGAGTTGACACTTAAGAGTCGTTTATATATTAAAAAAATGAAAGCAAATCTTTATAAATTCGATGAGTGTGTTGCTCTTTCTATATTTATATTCATCAGACATATCATAAGAAGACCGTCTGACCGTCAGGTTCAACCCACAATTTTTTTCATAATCTCTTAAAATATCCTGTACCAAGTCAGGAAAATTACTATTGTTATATTATAGTTCGTTTTTGTGTTTTCTGCATAAAGTGTTTCTGTTGTTTCGTTGTTCTCCTCTTTTATGGTGTTTCTCAGTGTAAGTTTGTAGCCTGGATTTGTATCTTTATCAATGGATTTATGAATTTTGAACAGCGGTATACTACTGTTTATTGTATTTAAAGAACACTGTATTATTTGCAGGATCAATAAATCCAGGAAACGTATCGATGGTATGCGTTTATGATTTAGTGGCAAATAAGTTGTCTTACTTCTCACTAGAACCGGTAGATTAAAAAAAAATCACACACATTTCTTATTATGTCCCTTTGATGGTAGAAGTTTCATATGTATTTTTGAAAAGATTCCTACTTAAACATAAACTTAACTTTTTAGATATGTGGAATATACACTCAAGAACACGTAAAGAATATACTTGTAAAAGTTTTGAAGTCAAATTGCACGATGAACCGGGACCACAGTTGTAAGGATAAATATCTCCAGATTTGTTATAATCAGTAAGTTTAATAAGTAGACATCAATTGAACAGTGCATCAAATTTTACACAGTCAAAATTAATTCCGTTAAGACGATCGAATTTAACTACACATTAAACAAAATGTTTTATGATACCGCCATACAATACAATGACTGTAGAAATACATGACCTAATATAGTCTAAGCCAGCTTTCTTGGTGCATTTCTCCTTTACCTCTTTTCCCCTGTCCTTTATGTGGAACAAAAAAACACAACACTTCAAACTGCTGAGAGTCTATAAAACAATATGTCATGTGCAAGCAGTAAGGACTAGCATATATTTTACTTGCTTATCAAGTACTTAATCGGACCTATAAGATAAAATCAAATACAGTGAAGCACAGTTAAGTACTGTCGAGATTATGTCGAGTCTTGTCAAGTAAAATCTGTTCTCGACCTTACTGGTTGATCACAAAATATGGTCTTTTTAAACTCTGAACAGTTTGTAGTGAAAGGAAAACAGAGCGTTAAACGAAAGTTTACATCTAGCTTTCAAATTACCTTCCCACAACAAATGTACAGTTCATAACCCCTTTATTTTTTGTGAGCTATGCACTACAAAGTGTTTTTCTTACAGCATGTCGTTATGTTATAGAAAACAGCCTCCAGATTGTTTATTCCCGCCTGATTTTGACACGGACTACACTTATTTGACAGCCGTAACTGGAAGCAACTTTACGTATTCTAGTCTTGTAGAGGTACTTACTTTTAATGTGTTGTTGTAAACATTAACCAAAACTGTCTTAACTGAGTTTTTAAAACGAAGAAATATCCTTTAGGCAACGTCTTTCAAAGTTATGCAGTTTAAGGTTTTTAAAATCTGGTAAAACATTTAACACTAGTATTTAAGTCATTTTTGTTACGAAAACGGAACTGAATCTCATATTTGATAATTTGGAAATATCTGTACCTGTTCGTCGTTACATGATATATCATATTTTAAAAAAATATATAAGCAGATCATGGAAATTACCTTCAGTAAGAATTCTCAGTTTCGTATACAATTAAGACCAAGTATCTTTTGCTAAAATTTAGTGTCGCAGAAGAGATACACGTGGATTTATAGCATGATATATACTAGTGATCATAACAGGTGCTAGATAATGCAGCAAGGACCTCACATCAAAAGGTTAAGTGAACGATAATTTTTATGTATGACTCAAAAAAGCTAAAGTAAGAAAACATTGAATGATTAAATCATTTGTTTGCTGAGAGCAAATCTTGCTTAAATTATAACATATATTTGTTATTGCCTGTAAAGATATTAATCTGACACAAAGAAGATATAATAAAACTTTTAAAAAACCCAGAGATCTGTTTATATGGAACGAACCTTATTTTAGTTTAAGGGTCCCAAACCTTTCAGGACTATACTTGTAACACTATCCTTTACCCAAAAGATTGCCTTTCCGTATTCCTTGTCCTACTACTAGCATCAACCCTTACAAATACATTTGAATACGTGTTCAATTATTTTTGAACAATATTAAGCATTTACATCCATCTGTTGTGGTTATCAAGTTTGCATTTATATTATATATTATAAAGTATTTTCTGTATAGAGGTGGTGATGTATTGGCATATCCATTGGTTTCCATTTTTGTCAATGTTCTACGTCACATTAGTATTCCTCTCCTGAAATTATCTCTGAGAGAAAAAAAGAAAATCATATTTAATTTTGTAATTTCAAAGAAAGAATATCACAGTGTGTCTCTAAAACTATGTTTTATTATGTAATTATCAGTTAATATTAGCAAATTTAAATAGAGTCCGGCTTAGAATCACTCTCAATATGATAAAATCCAAGCATGAAAAATGTTTTCTTTTCTCCATAATAATAAATTCATGAATGTCTTTTTGTAATCTAGCTTTTATTTATAATATTCAGTCAAGATGCCACTCTGGTAACCCTGAATATGCAGAAAATTATTCATTGTCATAATAATATCTTAACATATGCATTTGTAACATGCTATCAATTTTTATCTGCATGTACATTTAAAGTTGGCATTACTTAAAAATATACACGTGGGAATCACACTGACACCAAGAACTACACGATCTCCACTGAGAACGTCATGTGAAAAGAAAAGGGAAAATACTACTAATGGTTTTAGAGTCGTGACGAGTAGCGAAGACGGCAGTTATCAGTAAGAATTTGTTTTGGTGAATGTTTTATTTTTTATTGTTATTATATTCTTAACTGCAAGGAATGCCGGTGGTTCTCTTTCTGTTCTTCGGTTGCTTCTAACACCAACATAATAAACGTTTCACTACAATATAAATAAGAGTACCAAACATGATGTTAAACATCAGCAATCGATGCATCTTAACTTAACAAATTACTTAGACAATAAATATTGCTTTGTTATTGTGAAGACCGAAGTACATTTTGTATGAACACTCAAGGGCGAATGTTAAAACTTCCAACGCTTTCCTGGTACCTGTGATAACTATTCCAATACATAGCTAAAACAGATAAATTAGTTTTTAAGATTACAATGTAAAGGTATCATCAGTAGTAAAATCAAGCTTCTGTTTTGTTCTTCTATTTTTTAAAACATGATTTTTTTATAGTTATTTTATAGTTATACTGTTGTCATACAGCTTAAGGCCGAGAGCAATGAAAAGTTAGCTTTAACAATAATTAGATTTATTCAAAATTCTTTCCAACTATGACAATGACTTCAACGGTACCAGTTTAACTTAAAACAATGAATTTATGTTTCAGTAGCACTGTGTGAATAATCATCTGTGTTTGCACTTATTTTCTGTCGTGTTAAGGCGGGGTTAATTAACCTTGATAGTTATATAGTAAAAGTCTTTAACAACAATTAAATGAACACCTTAGTCTTAAATGCATAATTGTTTTATTTGTTTGTAAGTGGTTTTGAACTATAGTTGTCAGTTACTGCGAGAACACTCAGATTTGTACTTATTTTTGTTGTTGTTGGAATGTAAAAGTACCATGCTACGTCCACTCTGTTAAGATGCATTTCTGTTTTTTCTTTTTTATTCATCTTCTTGGCGTGGTCAAACTACAGTGCATACATACATTTTTTACAATACATAAGTTAATGACATTATTATACTATTGATATTTTACGAATAAGGCATAGTAAAAAAAGTAAATGATGTGAATACTCAGTATATGATGCGTCTAAAGGATACTTTGGAATACATTAAATATATATGATCATATCAAGAATAAATTCAATTAAATAATTTCAATAAATCCCCCCCCCCCTTTCTGTCGACAAATGACTCGTGTTTGTCTTTAGAAAGATATAAATATTCTAGTATCTCCAGACGTCTTTTCAAAAATAAAAATAAAAAGCTTGCACAGATATTAACAGTCTGTCTAATGCTCTTTACATAATTAATGTAATACTTTGCCTGTAGAATGATTTTAACGAGACATGTTTCAATCGATTTTCGAATTTACATATTCTTTTTTGTAAGGAAGAATACAGTACAAATGAATACTGTTATAGTTTAAATATTTTTATATTTTTCTTATATTGTTCTCTATCTGATTTTCCTCTGGTATCTTTTGTACCTCTTTTTCCATTTATTTTCGAATTGATTCGTTCCATTAATAATCGTGACTACATTCTTTACTGCAATAATTCAAAACTAAGTTATCAGAATTCAATACACCAAAAATGACAGTGTCTTTATTCAAAAATACTTTTACTCCAAAAACTAAATACCACCAATTAGAAAATTCTCTCCAAAATTGTTTTATTTCTGTATATTTAAACAGTTTATGCTCTATAGTTTCTATGTCTTTACAACTGGCTTATTCATTAGTTACGGAAAGTTAAAACTTTTCTAAGAGATAATTATCTGAGACTATTCTGTGTAACAATTTATATTGGAAAGCTTGTAGTTTGCTTTCTATAGTACATTTAAAATCTAGTGAATAAATATTGTTCCACTTTTCGTTACTAATTTTTATATTAACACTTTCTACCCACCTTTGTTGTGAAATAGGAGAAACACTTCCCCAATCGATAAAAAAGTGAATATACATCTTTAGCGAATAATATGCTGATAGGCATTGTTTTATTCGCATGCTCAAAAACGAATCCAAATTAGTTGCTGTTAGGTGACATTTCTCTTTGTGTCTATCTTATGAGTTTAGCCTTTTCCCACTGATTTTTATAGTCCGTTTTTATGTTGTACTGTAACACCACTGTCCCAGGATAGGTAAGGATTGAGATCCCGCTAACATGTTTATCCCGCCATAGTCTATTTGTATGTGCCTAGCCTAAGTCAGTAGCCTGATATTCATTAGTTGCATTTTGGTTCTGTGCTACATATTTGTTTTTCGTTTATTGTTTGGTAAATATATTAGACCGTTAGTTTTCTCGTTTGAATTGTTTTTACATTTGTCATTTCGGGGCCTTTTATAGCTGACTATGCCGTTTGAGCTGAACTCAAAGTTGAAGGCAGTATGGTGACCTACAGTTGTTAATTTCTGTGTAATCTGTTTTCTTGTGTGAAAAATCGTCTCATTAACCATCGTACCACATCTTTTTTTATATTAAATAATTTAGTGCGTCCAAAGCAATTTTCTGAATTCAACCAGGCATTGGATTTAAACAAAAGCAACAAACTATTTAAAAGAATTTATAAAACGTCGTTTTTTTTATATCAGTCAAGACTCCATTGTACACTAGCCACGTGTATCATGTATACAGGTTTCAACAGGAAGACTGGGATTTTATTTATAATTTATATTTGAAAAGCCAAATGAATTACGAAAACAAAAAAAGCGAATGGAAACTAAATATTACACTTAATATTATTATGTAGCAAATAAAGGCAGTGCTTTAACGTAGTGGGCCAAAAAATTAAAAGAGCATTAATGTAGTTCTTCTTGATCTCTGTTAAAACATTTTGGCGTAAACAAAATTAGTACTGCTGTACACTTGACATTGGTCAAGGATTTTAATTCAAATTTCGAAAACAAACAAAGATGTATGTTGAACTTACATTTAATGAAGTTCCAAATATTCATTTACTTTTCTTTGCCTCCAGATTTGAACTGTTAATAGAAGCTATTTGTTATAATCCTAACTGTTTCGGACATAGATGTGAAACTTGTGGTAAGTAAACTAAAATAGCTTTTAAATCAAATGTAGAATTTATTGTACATTAAAGATGTTTTTTTTATACCGTGATTGAAGTACAATGCGATCTTAAAATTTTGAAAGTTTAGCATCCATAAAATCACTGTGTACACAACCAAATGTGGACTATGAAACCTTGTGCAAGAAAATGAAGGCACATTGTCTAACTATACAAATCCTTGACATTGTGGATGATCTATTTTGTCATGATTATTGATTGATTTTTTTTATTATTGGTTGCTTAATGTCTAGTGGCAAATATTCATGCATGTTCAGGACGATGTCATTAATTGAAAAGCGTGATAATGTTATGTATTCATCTTATTATCTAACCATGAAAAAAGTACATGTACAATAAAACACTAATTTATATGAGTCAAGGGTTTTTTGAAATACAATATTTTACGTTGATACTTGTGAGTAGATTTACAAAACATAAAATAACACCTGTGATATAAGAAGAAAGCCTAAATAAACCAATTAAAATAATATTCGATTTGTAAATATGTGCTAAATTAGAAAGTCTATGAAACGTAAATACTATGACACCAATTGCTCGGGCATGCGCATCACTCTTAATTTAATAGTATATACCTTTTCATTAACTAGCCTAGACATATACCACAATAACGCTAACTGCGGTTAGTACATACAAAGTTTGTCTACTATGGCCATTTATCCAAAACAGGTTATCTACACCGAAAACGATTCTCACGTTAATTTCACATGTCCTTAAAATCATTCAAGTAAATTGTATCTTGATCGAACTTATACTTAATATTCAAGAGTAAAATTTTATGTAAATAGTTCATGCTCCTTCTTTCGAAAGACTCATTCTAATGCAACAACGTTTGTAACGTTCAATTTGATTGGATAACGTAAATAATTTTCATGGCATCAATTGACAATTGATGCTATGGAACGTACGCGTAAGCGCAGACGATTTATGACAGATTTTAAGTACATGTTTTAAGTTTGTTTTCTGTGAGTTTCATTAGAATGGACATAACAATATTGTATTTTAAGCTCCGACAGCATCAATTGGTGATTTGATGGGCGCAAATACCCGTTTAATTTCTCCGCTAACGCGTCGCCAGTTAACTATATTTGCGACCATCAAATCACCAATTGATGCCGTCGGAGCTTAAATTGCAATTCAGTTATCTCCTAATTAACTATAATTTACAGAAATGGAAAGTTCACAATTGAGAAGCTAAAATCATGTCTTTTGTCGTAAACCATTATTGCCAATTTCTAAAAGTTAATTATGAGGAATACTTAACTGTGTCTCTTATATCCTTATGTCAGGTTTAAAAGGAAACTTTGAATTATTTAATGTGAGGATATCATCTATACAGCGGAAACGTAATGTGAAAGGAGACTGCTAACTTCTTATTATTCCGTCTTAAAGTTCCTGTTTGAAGTCAGACTCACGTGAAATAAGAAACAAATCAGCAGCCGTAGAAGTAAATTTGATTTTCATGGTATTTCTGATTGTTTGAAAAAAAACCAGTCCCCCAAACTTACAACATGTACATCTGTTAATTAAGAAATACAATATCTAGTTATTGCCATTTCCAGGATTATTTTTATTAGAACAAGATTGAATTGATAACAACATGATTTTAACGAGACATGTTTCAATCGATTTTCGAATTTACATATTCTTTTTTGTAAGGAAGAATACAGTACAAATGAATACTGTTATAGTTTAAATATTTTTATATTTTTCTTATATTGTTCTCTATCTGATTTTCCTCTGGTATCTTTTGTCCCTCTTTTTCCATTTATTATCGAATTGATTCGTTCCATTAATAATCGTGACTACATTCTTTACTGCAGTGAACCCTTACAATAACAGATGCTATATTCTTTAATATCTTTTTTAAAACAATTTAATTAACAGCAACAGTCGGAATAACGCAACCAGTCCAAAGCATTACATTGAATAAACTTCGAACAACAACAACAATAACAACACAGTCATTAAGCTATAGTTCAAAAGAAACCATGAACGGTTTGTTAATCTTTTTTACCTGTTATAATATCACACACCTAAAAAATCGATGTTAGCTATACTATTAATAGAAATCACAAAACAATAGTTTTTGTCAAAATTAAACACAAGCCTGTTACAGGCATATTGCAAAAATAGGTAGCCATTTTGATTATTTTTTTTTTTAAATATTGTCTAAAATATTTCAAAATATTCATTTATCATATTGTTCTAAAATAGAGTAAACACAATAATTATATATGCCTTTTTTGTCAGACACCTATATAGTTAAGAAAGGACAAAAACATGACACTTTTTGGACTGCGAAGGGAGGTACCTTTTCAAAGAATATTTCTTAAAATAGTCTGGAAACCTATTTTCAAATTTTGATATTTTGTTAGGTACAGCCTAATGAACGATATATGGAAAAATTAAGAAAATTCATTAGCTAGATATTTTGGACCATTTAGCCATTTTATAAGGGATCTTACGGTTTGGTCTAGTTATTTTTGTGATTTCATTTTTTTCAGACTATTTATGCTATACATGTGTTAGCTACATTCGGGATTAAATTTCCTAATATGACAATATGATAATATACAAATAATGCAACATACTGAACAATAAAACAGGGAAAAAAACCTACAAGTTGTTAAACAGGAATGACAAAAAATGTTGAAAATAACAAATAAGAATAAATTGAACCTCTATTACATCATAAATGATAAAAGGGTACTTATAAGTTTCTTGATCATAGTTGTTCTTTTCTTATTACTATTTTGTCGGTTAGGCGAATCTTGTAATGACAGTCCATTTGTGAACTGCGACAAACAAACCGTTTGTTTTGTACCAACACTGAAACGACTGTGTCCTCGTACATGTGGATTATGTGGTAAGCACTTATTTCAAATTATCGCTTGAAATTGTTTCAAACATATATTATGTTAATCTGCAACGGTTTTAATGATATGTATACACAACAAATAGATTTTTTCGAATCATTTCTTTCCTACAGTTATATATCTCAAAAATATTCTTAACAGTTCTTATTAATTTGTGTTAGATACATTTAAACGTCTTTGTGAATTTTGTACCATGTTTTCTTTCCTTTGTATTTCTACAAATATTTGCCCCATTATAAGTGCTGTTAAATATGTAATTACATGTTAATTTAACATTCTAGGAAACACATGCAAGGATAATTCGGCAGTAAACTGCAATGATATCAATGTATGTTCCATTGCGCACTTGAGAGGACACTGTCCATTACGTTGTGGCCTTTGTTGTAGGTATTAAAAAAGTAAAGTCATACACAATTTTTTATACATTAATGTCAGATAGTTTTGTTTTTCAAGTATTTATGAATTCATTGCAGGGATAAACTTGTACGCATCAATTTCAACACATAGTAAATAAATGTACATTAAATGGCACAGAACAATATGACTTTACAGAATCAAGGCATCTTATTAATCTCACAAATAAACAAAATGTTTTAACGGTGCCTGATATTTTATAGTTATACCTATGTACGTATAGAAGAGGGACGAAAGATACCAGAGGGACAGTCAAACTCATAAATCGAAAATGAACTGACAGCGCCATGGTAAAAAATGAAAAAAAAGACAAACAGACAAACAATAATACACATGACATAACATAGAAAACTAAAGACTAGCAACACGAACCCCAACACGTACAATGGGTGATCTCATGTGCTCCGGAAGGGTACGCAGATCCTGCTCCACATGTGGCACCCGTCGAATAGAAAATGCACACCAATTGCTATCCTAATTTTTTTTTCAAGCATTTGATTTTTTAACACGTGTTATAAAGTTAACCCTCATGAAAAACGAACTGTTTAATCAATGTTAACAAAAATTTAGGACGATATCATGAGGTGGTTGACGTCATGTAATACCTTTTTTACTGACTGACTACTGTCGAAACCACAATGCTAATGTGACCTACCGAACTGAAATTGTTACCGGGTTAGTACTTGCAAGAGCCGGATCTGGGTATCCTTCCAGAGCATATGAGATCACATGCGATTTGTGGTTTTGGTTGGTGTTTTTTTCAGTCTTGAGTTGTCTATGCTATGTTTTAATGTTTGTCTTTTGTTTTTTTACCATGGCATTGTCATTTAGTTTTCTACTTTTGAATATTACTTTGGTATTTTTCACCTCTCTTTGTACAAGAATTCCCTCAAGCAAATGATGGGTAAAATTATTTTATAGCTAGCTAATTTCCCACGTGAGTGGCAGATGTCTAAATATTGTAATATTGACATAATTGGGTGAGGAACCCAAAAAGACATAATTAGTAATCGCGGGAATAATTGCTGAAAAGTATTAATAGTTATCAAAGGTACCAGGATTATAATTTAACAATCAAATAGTTTTTTTTTACTTGTTTTTTGACTAACGGAAAATATCTTTAATGTAAAACATGGTTCATTATTCAAAACAAATACATGACACACGCGCTATAAAAGCCTGATTCGATCGATTCTAAAAACAAATGTCAAGTGTGATTGGATATGTTTGATTTCAGCGCCACCAGCTTGTGTGGATAGTACGGTTATACATTGTGAAAATCCTGGAGTATGTTCAATTGCCAGTCTGGTACAGTTTTGTCCCCTTACTTGTGGCGGATGTGGTGAGAATCTTTTTAGCACATGACCAATGCTTAAATACTCTCCGTTCCATTCAATTTAGTTACATTTTTGAAATCTATAACAAAATATTTTGATAAAAAATATATTAAATATAGTAGTTCAACATGATTTCTCTTCCTATGAAAAACATCAAAAAAATCGTAACTTATAAACATTAAACGAAAGAACAGAAAAACGATTTGATTTTATTACCCTCTAAACCAACATGATAAAAAAAGGAACTAGGTCGGAAGCAAATGATAAATAAAAAAAAAAACATTGTGGGGATTAGTGTTTATATGTTATATCTACATTTGATTTTAAATAGTACCGCCGACAAAGATGCCATGTAGAGATGGGACATTGGTCAATTGTAAAACTGAAGGAATATGTATGAACTCTGTGCTAAAGGTTCACTGTGATTTTACATGCGGACTGTGTGGTAAGTATTCTATACGCAAGAAATGAAATGTGAATACACCTTCGGCACATCCTATATGTCTTACGGTAGCTTTTATAAAATATTGATGTTGAATTTGCATGATGACTGTCTGATTACATGAAGTGAAATGATCTTCACAGAGATGTTTTCTTTCAATGTGACGTCATCAGGCATGTTCGCTTTTTTCCTGACACAATAGGAAATTTGGTAGAAAGCAAAAAAATCGACACCCTGATCAAATTTTGATCAATGAGAAACTGAGATTAAACCACGCGTTGATTAAAAAAATAATCAATTTGTCAGGAAAGGATAAATCGTGTAAGAAAAAGTGAAAATTATATATATCATTTCACTAAGACTTGTTAGATAACAAAGATAAAGAAACAAAGTTAAAAAAAAACCTTGTCAACTTCTCAGGAACCTGTGTGATATAACAAAAAAAAGCAGATGTGGTATGATTGCCAATTAGACAACCCTCCACAAGAGACTAACATAACACAGAAATTAACAAATTGGTCACCGTGTCCAGTAATGGCATTTTCATTTTTGTTTTGTATGTTTTGATTTCGGTACCTGCGACAAAGTGAACACAAACCGTAAGAAACATACAATTATTAAGTTTAAACCCATTAAGGATTTGAGTTATGCCGCTTTATTTGACGAGTATCACATTAAACAACAAAAATATGACAAAAAATGGAAAATACACGAGTATCTTTGACTCAATCAGCCTATAATATCTTTACAAAACTTAAAAGCACTGATAAACATAAAATAAGATTTCTTCTGAACCCTCAACGGTTACATGTATTTTATTTCGTTTGAAATAGGGTTTTTCCCGTTTGCTATTTGTAGTTAATATTTACAGATGGGAACTAGTATAACTAGTTCGGATACTGGTTTTGTAACAGTATGTACTATTTATAAGTTTGACGTTAGGTGCAGGAGGCACGAGGAAAGTTTTGGCGGTTTTTATGGGTGGGGTTTAAAGGTACTATATAAAGTTTGGGATTTAAATGTATTAGTATCGAAGGTGCTCGCAGTTACGTCGGATTGAAGTTGGTCACATAGGTATATGTGCAGTTGCTGCTATGTTTATTGTACGTACAGGCGTTGGAGGCATTAGCCGGGGGAAAAGAAACGATGCGAAAGAGGAACAATGTTATATGTCATGTGTTTATATAATGTTTCGATTGAAGAAATATGTACAATTCAGTAAAATAAAATATTGTATCGCAAGAGAAAATAAGATGTTACTGCGAGCAACTAATCCTATATCTGTGTTTGTCTTGTTTATAGCCTATTGAATTAGAAATTAAATGCTTTAAATTCGGACGAGCAGGGCGAGGGAGAATTTAAACAAAACGAACTTGTATCCTTAAAAAAAAGTTCGATATTGATTTCTAATATTATGCCTATGTAACAATGAACATGAACATGTATGCATTGTTTAATTTAATTATATCAATATACATCTTCAAAATGAATAAATTACTTTCATTAAAGTTACCAATTTGTCAAACAATTTATGATAAAAACTCGATTTAATATCAATTCTTTAATATTTTAGCTATTTTGTTCAAACTAATTGGGTACATACTTCAATACGAGTATTCTAGAAAGTTGTATATATTGATGTTGACTGTGGTTCAAGGCTCCGTGTTGAAGGCCGTACTTTTACCTATAATGGTTTACTTTTACATATTGTAACTTGGATAGAGAATTTTCTCATTGACACTCATATCACATCTTCTTATATCTATTCAGATTAAATGTAAAGCAACCTTACCTATTTTTCCTGTTAGCACTCGATCGCTAGGTTGATAATTGTCTCCTTTCATAGCTTTTCTGCGAGGTTGATATATATTTGAAGTCATGTCTTTAGTTCTAAATTACTAAATTAAATGATCATATTTTTAACTTCTGTCTTTTATGATTTATAGATAAAACTAGTAGTACAGATACGACTTATATTGGAACAACAAAGAAACTAGGTTTGTCACAGATAATTGGGAGATGAAAGCCTAAAGTTGATGGCAAACGAATGGAAAATCATTGACAAACATTGTATATCTAATGTCATTCAGTAATTTAGCAATATAAGCGATATAAGCGGACAATCAATGTTAAAATACATGTGCTCTACGATTATGAAGATTTAACGTATGTCGTATATCACTCAATACAAACGGTATAACAAAAATACCGAACTGCATTTTAATTTTTATCGTTATTAAGCAAACAAATCATATTACTTTCTTGGCTTGGTATAGTCATTCTCCAAAAAAGATAATTAATGATTTAAAACCACTTGTATGACAGTGGGTTATAGTTCCGTAATATAAACAGAATTATGTGACCAACCAAAAAACATAAAAGGTTAATAGAGACAATAATTTGGATCCAGCAGTTATATATGTGCAGTCATTCACTGACATACAGCACATGACCAAATGACATAAAAATAAAATAAGAAAAACATAAAAAAACTCTTTTATACAAGTTTTGATTTGTAGTTGATAGTAAATAGACTTAGATGCAAACAAAAAAGTACTTTAGTTGATTGTTTTAGTATAGTAACCATTTTCTTGATAAAGTTCAAATAAATAAAAAAACAATACAAGAATAAACAAAATTAAAACAACACTGTTTTCGTGTGCGTCCGCAGTGCACATCCAGACTCACCAGCACCAGAAACCCCAATTGTCAGACACTCGATAGCGGGATGTATAAAAACCGAATCACGTCGATGGGTTTATGACCAAAAGTAAAATCACAAAATACTGAACTCAGAGGAACATTCAATCGTAAAGTCCCTCATCAAATGGCAAAATTAAATGACAAAACACATCAAACAACTGTCATATTCATGACTTGGAACAGGTATTTTCAAATATAGAAAACGGTGGATTGAACCTGGTTTTATAGCGCGTAACCTCTCACTTATATGACATTAGAATCAAATTCCGTTATATTTACAACGATGCGTGAACAAAACAGACATAATAAATAAAAGTCAAAATATGGGGACAGCAGTCATCCCTGTGTTACAATCTCAAAACAAACAACGATTTACAAAAAAAAAACACAAATGACCAACAGCATTACAATAGCAAGCAGCACCTTAAGCATTAACTCAGAACCATGCTTATTTTTATTATTTGCCAAGGAAACACTAAATATTTGTCTATTTGGTATTTGTATATTCTGATGAACTTTTTGTGAAAAGGAAGAGACGTTCTTTCATAAAACCTTGCCTCATTAACCTTTGCCCATACATCGATGACGCGTAGCAGTTTCAAGCACTTGAATATCGAATGAGTTGAGTAATCAATACTTGTACTCCATACGCGTTTCGTTTGTTATAGATCATAATGCTGAGATTATTACTTTCAAGTTGAACTGAATCTCTTGTTGAGGAGGATTTATTAATTGGACATATTTAAAATGTTTAGATTGTTAATGAAAAGAACATAATCAATATATCTGTAGAAAAAAAATAATTATCTTAAGTATTTGATTTTCATTTTTTTCACAATTGTCTTTAGAAACATCGATTCATATGAAAATAAGAAAATGGCGATTAGTAGAGGTGCACAGCTGGTTCAAATAGGAAAACTCTGCTGGAAAATTGAACCTTTAAGTTCAACAAATATGTTGTCGATGATAAAACTCAGCAAACTAATCACTAGTTCTTTGGTGTAACATGTTTTCTTTTTGTGCAAAATATTTCGTAAAAAAAAGCAGAATTATATTCCAAACAATTAAATTTGTATATCATGGTAGATTGTTCGAGAGGAAAGCTTTATGGATTATTTCGTTAACACTAATTAAATTTTCGTGTGTAAAGAGTAGGAAAAATGAAGTTTTAATAGAATGATTTTACAGAATGACCAAGATTAGATTTTTCCCTGAACTTCTTTGGGGTTGGTAATATTTCATATATGGGTAATGCCACTATGCGAGTTCAAAATCTCTCCGTTGTTTTTCTGTTGATATGGACAACCTTTTGGTTAATACAACAGACAATTCCTTGCCAGAACATGCAGATAAGCTGTTAATGTACGTGTTCAATACAAGCAAGTTAAGTCTTCAGATTTGTTTTCAATGGTATATTGAATGACGTCTTAAAAGACTTGTGGTTTTCTAAGATCTCAATTCCTTCAATAAAAAACTTTGAACAATGCGATAACCAACAAGTTATCAATAGTGACCTGTTGAAAACTTTATAGTGAATTTATGCAACCAACTGAAACAGTATAACTTTTCAGTTGGTTTGTTATGAGTAGCTTTCTAATCAGTAAAATAAAAAAAAATACCGAACTCTGGGGAAAGTACCTTATCAAATGAAAAAATTAAAGGCTCAAACACCTCAAACGAATATAAGATCGGTTAATATTTATCTGTTTAAAGTGTCACCATCCATTACAGTAAATATATATATACATAAATTCATAAGAACCTTACATTTAGTAAAAGGATGCCAGCCAAAAACGACTGTCATATTCCTGGCTGGGAACAGGCTTTTTCTTATGTAGAAAATGGATAATGCGTGTCTTTGATATCTTTACATTTTTTGTACTATAGTATCGTTTTTTTTATTTTGGCATAAAAATTCATATGTACATATGTAATTTGTTTTTCTCACGTGCAAACTATTCATGCACGTATGTTTTAACATCTTTTCTCTTCTATAACATTTTTCTACAAGCATTCGGTTTCTTTTTCACCATCCCATGAGATAGCACGACTGTAATATTTTGAAACTGAAGTAAAAGCTTCAAGAAGCCGAATAGTCCATCTTGAAAAATATGAATCATTAAATCCTCATAATTAGTAATATTTGGAACCATCTTTCACACATAACAAACAAAGACGGGAGTTTCCAAAGGACAATCCCAATCTATGAATCGAAGACAAAACGACATTATCATGGACAATTAGAAAAAGGAGGGGAAGTCAATCATTTTAAGTTTACAAACACTACATTTGCAACTAAGTACAGAATTTTAGGCTATATTTTAACCAGGTCTTATCTAGATTCAATTAGGGAATATTTTAATATCATATCCAAGTTATTTTAGGTCTATAAAATCCAAAAACGATGAATTTGACTATTTATATCACATTGTCGTTTTTAAGATCATATTTTTCTGATACGTTTTCTTTTTCAGTTTCTCTCTGTCTACTTTCATTTTGATAAACAACTCGAACATGTAAAATTATCTAACTAAAATCATGTATTAGGTGACGATGTATCAAATTTATTTGGAAAATAGCTCTTACTATTACTTGTAAAATGAAGACATCAGAACTTCACCAATCTTCAAATCAAATAGATCTATTAATTTCTATAGCTATGACGATTTTGGCTCTAGTTGACTTACTTGTAGATATTTTCTAGCTGATCATTTCATCATTTAATATTGCTCTCTATTTTCTATATATTTAAAAATTAAAGCCTGAAAAAGTGTCTCATGAAAATGGACATTTCACTTGCAACTACGCAAAAACGAACAGCCCGATTTCTAAGAAAGTCTGAAGCTGATTGTACTAGCTAATCATGTTTACTCCAATTGTTTCATTAACGATACAAAGAAAACCGGTAGTTTAACATAGCGATTGTTTTTACGTACAGTGTCAGTGTTTGTTCTCGATGAAATATAATAAGTGTTATAGCTTCATAGTATTTATTGTGAACCTCTCTGTACTATTGGTTGCATTCGTAGCTTTTTTGAATTAACCTTCATCAGGAACGCTCAAAACCGAATATGTGAAAGCCAAGGATATATAAGGACCGACAATGTTGATGAGCTATTAACAAAAAAAAGACCCAAAAAAATCTTTCTAAGGTCAACTACTCAAAGGGAGTAGAACCTTAGTTTCTGTATAATTTCAAAAAGTATAAACGGGCAATTTTACATAGTTTGTTATTACAAACATGTTTTAATCATGTTAATACCGAAGTACTGGCTACTGAGCTGACGATAGCAAGTCAAAGCTGTACCTATAGTACTGGCACAATGTCCTTGTTTAAAACCATCTGACGACATGGAGATGTTTATTTGTCATGTTTGTTTACAGATAATCATTGTCCTTGGTTTCTGGATGACGACGGACCTGGTTAGTACCCGAAACTTCCTGTTAAGATAGCTGAGCTATTGGATAAGATTGAACTTTTATGATTAAGCTATATCATGTCATCGTGGGAACCAGGTGACTATACATTTACACATGCGATGTACGTCACTGGTTATACATAACATGAAAGTTTGATGTGATAAATATGCATAACTTACAAATAAAAGACTAAAGATAAATAAAGGCAACAGAAATATACCGGTGTTTAAAAGTCATAAATCGATTGAGGAATAAAAACAAATCCAGATTAAAAAAAAACACGCGTGAAACACATCAACTATAAGCGGAGAACAAATAAACAACAGGAAGTGCAACAAACCAAACGCAAACAAACAAATAAACGTAATATTTGATGACACCTGCCATATTCAGGACATTTTGATACCAGACTAATACTTTTGTACGAAAGTAAAGCGTTTAGTTCATCTTTTTACATAAATAAGGCCGTTAGTTTTCTCATTTGAATTGTTTTACATTGTCTTATTGGGGCCTTTTATAGCTGACTATGCGGTATGGGCTTTGCTCATTGTTGAAGTAGTTATCAAAAGTACCAGGATTATAATTTTATACGCCAGACGCGCGTTTCGTCTACATAAGACTCATCAGTGACGCTCAGATCAAAATAGTTAAAATGCCAAATCAATACAAAGTTGAAGAGCATTGAGGATCCAAAATTCCAAAAAGTTGTGCCAAATACGGCTAAGGTAATCTACTCCTGGGGTAAGAAAATCCTTAGTTTTTCGAAAAATTCAAGGTTTTGTAAACAGAAAATTTATAAAAATGACCATATAAATGATATTCATGTCAACACCGAAGTGCTGACTACTGGGCTGGTGATACCCTCGGGGACAAAACGTCCACCAGCAGTGGCATCGACCCAGTGGTGTAAATAGTTATCAAAAGTACCAGGATTATAATTTTATACGCCAGACGCGCGTTTCGTCTACATAAGACTCATCAGTGACGCTCAGATCAAAATAGTTAAAAAGCCTAATCAATACAAAGTTGAAGAGCATTGAGGATCCAAAATTCCAAAAAGTTGTGCCAAATACGGCTAAGGTAATCTACTCCTGGGGTAAGAAAATCCTTAGTTTTTCGAAAAATTCAAGGTTTTGTAAACAGAAAATTTATAAAAATGACCATATAAATGATATTCATGTCAACACCGAAGTGCTGACTACTGGGCTGGTGATACCCTCGGGGACGAAACGTCCACCAGCAGTGGCATCGACCCAGTGGTGTAAATAGTTATCAAAAGTACCAGGATTATAATTTTATACGCCAGACGCGTACGGTGACCTTTAGTTGTTAATGTCTGTGTCATTTTGGTCTTTTGTGGATAGTTGTCTCATGGTTAATCATACCACATCTTCTTTTTTATAGTGTACACGTGATCAACACAATAGTAAGGACAAACTAATAATCTAGTTTACATGTACCGAAAAGGAAAATCCAAGATAAACTATGTCAAATTTCGGTATCGACAATCATCAAATATACCGGGATGATAATATATAAAACAAAACGAGCGCGACACAAAACACATCCAGGGACACTCCAATCAAAGCAATTGAAAGGAAAAATCAGTTCCGCAGATAAGTTTATTGATTATCGACTGTCATCTTTAAAATTTCATTTCTTCATACAGCTAAAGGATTGGCAACCGATGTGACCAACATCATTTTTTACTATTTATGGTTTACAAGCTGCATGTAAATATATGAACACATAACCTACTTTTTGTTTATTACGGAACCTTGTTTATTATACGTAGATGAACTCCAATGAATCTCGCGTGATATTGTATGGGATAAAACCACAAAATTAAAAAAAAATAAATAATTAGAAATCATTATAAATAACTGTGTCAGTGGTAAACAATATACAAGTACATGAAAAATAAGGTATTGTTACGTGTATATTTTGTCATTTTACTGCAAATTATGTCTGATGAATCACACACATAACATAAAATTGATAGTAAGGAAAGCAGGAACATATCTAAAATATCGTATGACCGAAATTGCTAGTCGACTACTTTCTAGAGTAGTTGTTCTTTAATAACGATTTGTATGATTTTTTTGCATTTTTGCAAATATTTTGAAACTATAATTGAAAGAAAAAAGTAAAATAACAAATAAAACCCACGGAAACTCCGTAATCAAAAAGTAAAATCAAAGCTCTAACACATCAAACGAAACGAATAATCAACTTAAGATATTGTGAATGATCACAACATCAGTTTACATAGCAAACACGGACAGTCGACTACTAGTACCTTTCAGAATTATTGTCTAGTAAAAAGAATGTATTATGAATATGATTATTAAAAAACACACTTTATTTTTTTTTGTAATGACGTTGTGAGTTTATGTCGTATAATGAGTTTTCATGTCCCTTTGTTATTTTTCGCTCCCTTTTTAGATAGATTTTGCATCAATTTTAAGCTAGACTAGAGATATACAAATAGGTTAAGCTGACCGAAATAGTTAACAGACTTCCTATCGGAATTAGTGACCTTAATAAAAAATTTCAAATGCTTGACTATATTGGCTCTTATTTGACAGAATAGTCAAAACATCAAAATGATAAAATAAACTCATCATATTTACCAGGCTCAATATATGGTACGTCAGACGCGCGTCTCGTCTTCTAAACACTCACCAGTTACGCTCGGAACCACAGATATATATCAAGATACAAAATATAGAATGCCATTACCTCATAATAAGAGTTTTAGCCAGTTTATTTTACATGTTCGAGATTTTTTCCAAAACTAATGCAGACAGATGAATTGTGTAAGACGATAAATGGCGAGCAACATACCATCTACACAGTCCATATGATAAAAATTACAAAGAAACCTTTGAATAGTTGTTGACCCTTAGAAGGTTTTATATTAGTCTTTCTAATGCTTTTTGTATAGTTTTTATTAACAATTATCTGCTAACAAACTCTCTCAAGACAAGATTTTGTCCAGCATAGTTTCATTTTATCGAAACTTCATTGTTTCATTTAGTTGGTATCCGTTTGATGTGTTTCAGTCTTTGATTTTGCCTTTTGATTAGGGACTTTCCGTTTTGAAATTTCCTCGGAGTTAAGTATTTTTGTGATTTTAATTTTTATTCCATTATTACATGTATTATGCAAAATGTCAGGTTAACATTCTAAGTTATATTGTAACCTAAAGCTTTTGACATGACCTTTACTAAACATTATTCAAATCAGATTATGAATAAAAAATACCTAAATACTAACATTTTAAATATTTGTGCAAAAAATGTAAAAAAAAAAAGTGAAAAGAAATGGAACAAAAGAATTCAGTACTTAATACTTTAACTGCTTATTTGTTTTTTTACTTATAATGTTTTGCCATGTTATGCATATTTTGGCCTCAAGATAGTTTCCTACCTGACAGTTATACACATTGGTAACAAGATATCGAACTGAAACTCAAAACTCAACAATTCAAATACTGAATTTGAGATTGCGGTTAAAACTTGTGTAGGCTAGATTTATATACTAATTAAAGTTTATGACAAAATTTGATTGGTGTTTATACTAGTGTACTTCTGTTACATCGATATCAATTTCCTATTATTTTGTTTTGTAAATATAAGAAATAATTTGTACAAGAATGAATTAGTTGATTTTAAATGTGGGTAATTTAGAGCTCTGTTGGTTGAATTAAGGGTACAAGAAACCTGTGAGTTTCGGTGCATGCACATTACAATATTGTATATATGCATTGTTATTACCAGTACTGATAGAATATCAAAGGAAACGTGAAATGTATGAGAGAGAAAAAAAAACAAAAAACAGCAGAAAACAGCTCAAGGCCACTAAGGGTCCTCGACGCAGTGAGAAATCCAGCACTTTGAGGTGGGCTTCAAGCTTCATGCTCATATTGCTGAGGTTGAAAGTTTTGATTATGGTTGATACGACTTACACTTTCTGTTTTTCGAAAACAATACTATGTACTGTAACATTAAAGTTTATCCAGCATCCTTTATCGTTATGTGATGTTTGAAATGAAATGATGAATTTACTTTGCACGTATAAGGAAGGTTTGTTAAATGTAGTAATCAATACATGCATGTGATTATGTACGGCTGAAGGGCATTCAGATCTAGACGTTCTTGATACCTAAAACTGTTTATTATCGTGACGTGTCAATAGGTCCCATATAAGATAAGACTTGTAGTACATATATATATAACATACGTACGTATGTACATTTCAGACGGATTTTAAAATAGAGTAAGTACTAGCCTTTACATATCATTTGACCGGACATTATTTTAACATTCAATATTAAAACAACTTAGCTTGCTTATTTCGTTTAACATGTCTCTTTTTCAATGAGTTTCTTTAATATTAAAGCATCTATCCTTCAGAATAAGAAATATTATTCTAAAAAATTCCAAAGATCTACTTCTTAACCTTTGATCACAATCTTTGCAATTTTGCAGCAACATAAAAACTTTTGATTTTTCTACGCTATATATTACTATTCCCCATGCTCAGTTGAAAGATCGACTTCACCATCTCATAAAACAGAGATTTTTCTATAAAAATGGGAATCGTAGATACAAATTTCTTGTTTTGGGTTACAATAATTCATATTTTGTGAAGAATCACACTGAATCTTCCAGAAAATATACTGAAGATGATATTATCAAAATGCTGGACTTTTTGATCGACAATATATTTGTTGAGTTTGGAGGATTTATATTTCAACAGACAATCGGTATTCCAATGGGTACTAATTATGCACCCCTGCTGGCTGATTTGTTTTTGTACTGGTATGAAGCAGAATTCATTCAAAACCTTATAAAAGCACCTTGCGAAATTCTTTAATTTTACTTTCCGATATATTGATGATGTTCTATCATTGAATAACCCATACTTCAGCCAATACTTACATCTCATATATCCCAGTGAACTTGAAATTAAGGCAACTACTGATACTAGAAGGACTGCTTCATACCTTGATCTTTTCCTTAATATTGACGTAGATGGACGACTTCACACGAAAATATATGACAAACGGGACGATTTCAACTTCCCAATTATCAATTTCCCATTTCTCAGCAGTAACATACCATCTGCCCCTTCGTATGGTGTTTACATATCACAATTGATACGTTATTCACGTGCTTGTTTACACTATACGGACTTCATATACAGGAATGTGCTACTTACGCAGAAACTTCTCCAACAAAGTTATGAGGAGGACAGATTAAAATTGACACTCCGTAAATTTTATGGACATCATCACGAATAGGTGGATCCATACGATGTGTGTTTAACCAAACTAGCTAAGGAAATTTTTACCACATGGTAGATTGTGGTTTGTCATTATGTCGTCTAATCTTTTCATTACCAAACGTGACATATTCCCGATTGTGACTGTTTTGCTGAGTGTGAACTCGCATTACTATAAGACGTGTTACGGTACTTGTCTATCCCAAATTCATGTATTTAGTTTAAATGTTTAATGCTATATTTGTAATTCTCATCGGATTTTGTCAAATGTGTTGACGTCTTTTCTATTATATTTATGTGTTATGGAAACAAAAATTAATCACCGCCGTCATTTATTAGATTAATTTTGGTCAACATAAGTTGTACGATAATTTACGTTTGAAGTTGGATTCATAACAAACTGCACATATATATATTATAGTTAATTGCTATTAATAAGTATTGCAATATGCATTGTGTTTAAATGCAATATCAGAATTTTGTTCTATTTTAATCTTTAATCAATCCTAATTCTATCTTACTTTTGAGATATAGTTTTTCATATGTGACGTAATTTTTCTGCTGTTTCAGAAATTTCATATATTCAAATGTGACGTAATTTTTAATGCCTTTTCACCATCGTATGTGATGTCATTTTCATAATTTACTGCGTTGAGGCCTTGACTGTGTCGGGTGTGTCTATTCTGTGTTGGTCATTCATTATGTATTCGTGTTTGTTTTATGTAATAAGTTAATACTTCAGTTTCATTAAGTATATCTGTTATATTCATTTGATAAAATTTACTGTTTGCAATAGCATTTACAAATTGTTCTAAATAATAAGGATGTTCTTATCCCAAGCATAACAACTTAGTCTTATTTGACACAACCTTTTTCAACTTTTGATCTTCAGTGCTGTACAACTTTGTACTTTTTTTCGCTTTCGATCTTTTATATCTGGGCGTCACTGGTGAGTCTTGTGTGGACGAGGCGCGTTTTTGGCGTATTAAATTTTAAACCTGATGCTTTTTGTTATTCATTAATCATGTGTTTCTTTGTTTAATACGTTTTCCTATTTATTTGTATTGTAGTCCTGTAATATTATGTTGTCATTTCTATGTTATATTTAACATTGCCATTAAAGTGCGATGTTGTGCATGCCACAAAACCAGGTTCAACCCACCATTTTTTCCTTTAAAAATGTCCTGTACCAAGTCAGGAATATGGCCATTGTTATATTATAGTTCGTTTCTGTGTGTGTTACAATTTAACGTTGCGTCGTTTGTTTTCTCTTATTTTTGAGTGTAAGTTGACATTGCGATAAGACGTGTCACGGTACTTGTCTATCCCAAATTCATGTATTTGGTTTTGATATTATATTTGTTATTCTCGTGTGATTTTGTCTGATGCTTGGTCCGTTTCTGTGTGTGTTAGTTACATTGTAGTGTTGTGTCGTTGTTCTCTTATATTTATGCGTTTCCCTCAGTTTTAGTTTGTTACCCCGATTTTGTTTTTTTTCTATGGATTTATGAGTTTGAACAGCGGTATACTACTGTTGCCTTTATTTATAAACACTAAGGTTTTTCTATCCACGAGTATAGATTACCTCAGCCGCATTTGAACAACTTTTCGAAATGTTTTTTTAATGCTCTTCAACTTTCATTTGATTTAGCTGTCCAGCTAGTTTTATTTATGCGAAAGATGATGAGTCTTACGAAGTCGTCTTGGCATATTTTTGTGAAATTGTTGGCTATTTTCCATCTTTTTCTTTATGATATGGTTATGTTTTTCATCGAGTACAATGTAACAGGGAATTGACTAATAGTAAAGAAATGTTGACAAAACAGACACAGATTTGAAAGGTTTAGCTTTCTATAAAACTAGGTTCAATTCATCGTTTGGTATACATTCCTTTACCATGTCATTTTCGTATGGTTTGTAAAAAAAGGCAACAGTAGTATACCGGTGTTCAAAAGTTATAAATCGATTGAGATAAAACAAATCTGGATTAAAAAACTAAAACCAAAGGAAACACATCAACTATGTGTGGCATGTGTATAGTATAAAAAGATATACACATAATGTTTTTAATACATTAAACAGAGGTTTAGGTTGAAACAGGATCCATCGGATGCTCCCAATTTAAAGCGAACAGATGGCCAAATCAATAACGATGAAATGTCAATACCATATATTTGATATTTTGTTTGCAAATTATGCTGAAGGCATATATGAGAGGGGTAACAACAAACATAGAGAGTAGAAGAAACAGAAAATCATTGATATAATAAGAGTACAATGTGACAGGGAATTGAATAATAGTAAAAAAAATGTTGACAAAACAGAGAAAGATCTGAAAGGTTTAGCTTTCTTTAAAACTAGGTTCAATTCATCGTTTTGTATAAACATGCCTTTACCATGTCAGAGATATGGCATTTGTAATCCATTTAGATGCGTTTTAAGCGTTGACTTGCCATTTGATTGGAAACTTTCCACTTTGAATTTTCAACGGCGTTTGGAATACTTTGTTATTTTACTTTTTTCCAACAACAACAAAATAACAATAGTCGTTCTAACTCTAATCTGATTCACAATTTTGATATGACCATAGGCAAATATGTGGAAGTTATTGCTCCTTTGCATGCTAGGAGTTAGCAATGCACTTGGTCCTGCACAGTTTACACTATCACCATCCGGTCAGATGAAAGTGAAAATTCCTGGTCAGTATAAATAAATTGTATCAATTATATTTTAACTATGAAACAAGAAATAAACTCGCCATATATACCAGGATCCAAATTGTGTATTGTTGCCAGACGCGCGTTTCGTCTACAAAAGACTCATCAGTAACGCTCGAATAAAAAATAATTAAAAGGCAAAATAAAGTACGAAGTTGAAAAGGTATCATATTCTTATATATGAATACATGGACGTTTGAATAGTTGTATTTGAATTTTGCACTGTACTTTATTATCAAGTTTTTAATTCAAAAGTGTTATATATATAACTAATATGAGGAAACCGAGTCTAATAATCTTGATATTACAAAAAAACCTTAGGAAATAGCATGAACTCATGAGAGAGATTGGTTGCGTCTGAGATATATCGTGAATATATCATTTCTTACATTACATTACCTTAGCTGTTTTGGCAAAACTTTTAGGAATTTTGGTCCTCAGTGCTCTTCAACTTCGTACTTTATTTGGCCTTTTTAACTTTTTTGGATTCGAGCGTCACTGATGAGTCTTTTGTAGACGAAACGCGCGTCTGGCGAAAATACAAAATTTAGTCCTGGTATTTATGATGAGTTTATTTAGTAATTAAATTGTTGAAAATACATTTCTTTACAACTGGTTCCAAGCGTTTAACGAAGTGAATGTTGAGTATTGAATGGTTATTTTAAGTTCCTGGTGTGTAAATGGAACCTTTTCCTTCAAAGTTTTCAATTTAAATAGATATTAATTTTTTCTCGGTAAAGTATTTGTTTTAAAAAATCTAGTTTGGAAATAAATTTAATACATCATTTTCTATATAAGGAACTGCATGAACCTTGGAATTCGGAATTTTTATTAATTAACTTTTTATTCGGTAAAACTGTGTTTGTCTTCGAATTATTAAGGAGGAAAGTACCTTCAGACCACCGTATTGCATTTATATCTGTTCATTAACAGGTGACGCGAGTGTACCTCTAAGATTGTATTTGCTTTATTTTCATTGAAATATTTGAGTACGAAGAAATTTGGCCCTAAACAAGTTTTACCGTTACCATCATGCATTGTTTCATCCATACGACTTGTAGGAGTCGCCGCTCACGAGAGACGTGTTTTTCGAGGTTTGAAATCAAAATACAACAGTTCAGTCGTCGGATTTATATAAGTAATTGTTTATTCTTTATGATCGCTGAGGCTTGGTTCGCATGGACGTTGAGAGAGGAGACCATGTGAACAACTGGTATATCTTATTTATACTACCTGTGTTTTGCTGGCTCCTTTAGAATTTGCTAATTTAGAAGGAAACTTGACTTAAAGGAGTGATCTTTAACAATCATTATTTTGGTACTAGAAATGTGTTTTCTCTGCACATTTATAAAAGAATCGGCTACGAAATGAACTTCGAATGAAGAATAACCATGTTTGTTCCATAAAAAGGTCTTATCCCAGTATTCTATCTTTAAACGGAAACCCAGATTGCTCATCATAAACGTATCCTCGAATTGTACTATTAGAATGATAGGTGATTGCTGAACAATATCAATTGGACTTTTAATACATATTTGCAGATATATTTTTGTTTTTAAAGTCTAATGTTAATAATGATGACTGGAACACAACATAATTATCAAAGTTTTTAAACGATCCTTGCAAGAAGATAGAATTCATAATTTGTTTTCATGTCAATACTTACATTTTTCAGCGGATGGTTTTTCAAAAGTTGCCATACATTACAACGTTAATCATGAATTACCAGGTGTTACTGGGTCAAGATTTGGACAAGATTTAGTCACAGCAAATGGTAAGTAATAACAGGGGGATTATTAGATTAATTATCTCATCCTTAAATAACAACACAATCATTTTACACTAATGATATCGAAAATGTAGTTGTTTATTAAAGGCAACAGCAGTATACCCTGTTCAATATATAGTTATCAAAGTACTAGGAATATAATGTAGTACGCCAGATGCGCGTTTCGTCAACATAAAACTCACCAGTTACGCTCATATCAAAATAGTCATAAAGCCAAACAAGTACAAAGTTACAAAAGTCACAAATCGATTGAGAAAATACAAATCCAGGTTGCAAACGAAAACTGAGGGAAACAAAGGAACAACAGGAACACTAAAGTGCAACAAAAATAAGTACCAACACCGATTCCAGAAGTATTTTATAAGCATAAATGTAACTTTAATATCATCTGCAAAGTTCTATGCAATGATGGTGTGGTACAATAAATGATGTCCGGTCGCTTAACTAAAAATGAAGTTAAACAGATGCAAATCTTTTGTTAGAGAAAAAAATAATATAAATACACGTGAATCTGTGTAGTAAAACCAATAGCATTTCGATAAGCCGTATGAAGCCTAATTTTTTAAAGAGGGTCTTTGCTACTGTAAGATGTTATCTCCTGTTTGTGGAGAAAAACGAAAATGTTCTTACCGCTATGGTTCCTTATGAGTATGCCTAATTTGTTTAAGTTTTATGACATTTATGACTCAAGAAATCTTATCTACATAACTATATTTTCTAGCATTCTTTTTAGTAGTCGTTTCGTTGAATATATATTTTTTAAAGTTATTCCCCTCTACAATTCAAAACTAGCAAATGTTAAATAACTTGATTCATATAACAAGCATGAGAACCTATCTCCTGCATCAACACAATTTTCAAAATTATTTTAATCAAATCATTTTAATGAGAGAACAGTGTTCAGTTGAGTTGTTTGGTAATCCTAAATGTCACTTACCCATATTTCGATCCGTGCCTTATATCTCATCTTATTATAACCTTTTCGTGAACATTCATTTTCATTCCTTCCTAAATCAAAACTAACTAAACCCTAACATACATATAAACAAACAATATCATGAATACAATAAAATGATAACAGATAGTTTCATAAAACTGAGTTAAAAATTCCCTTAAAGAGATATTTCATTAATGTATGTCTGGTATAGATTGAAATGAAAGATGCAACAATATGTACATCATTATAGGTGGTTTCTTTGAATGGCAAAGTACCACTCAGGCTAAAGAAGGAGATAAGATACATTATTGGTTATGGGGAGAGAAGAATGGACAGGGAGTGACACAAACAGATTTAACCGGTGTTATAGTATGTAAGTAAAATAGTTATCTTAATATCCTGCATATCTATAGCATGATCGTGTTTCCCCTTTTATTTATTTTTTTCTTAGTTACATATTTTTCTCTAACCAAAATGACGGTTATGACATTGGAATCATATATGCATTGGAGTAGGTGGAGAAGCACACCTTGCGGTCAATATGAACATTAACCTACGTATAACACTCAAGGTTTTTTGGTAGGATTCGTGTTGCTCAATTTAAAGGTTTTTATGTACTGTTTTGTGGACTTGTTCTTTTCTCGTCGTTTTATTTTTTTGCCTCATTTTTGTCAGTTCGTTTTCGATTCAAGACTTTCGATTGCACCCTGATTATCTTCTGCCTTTATTAACAATCGTGAAAATCCATTTGCTATATATTGTATTCAATTTTAGCTGATCACACAATTACTCAACAACCTACACCAAAACCTACTTCTCCTCAGCCGATTGTTACAAACAAACCAGTTGGAACAGCTTCTCCAACCCAAAGCGGAAGTGGTGCTGTAACAGCTGGATTATCATCAGGAGTGACATCTTCTGTTGGAACATCCGGAAGTATACACAAAGGAAGTCAGAACGGAAGTTCTGGGGGTTCAAGCGGAGGTGGATCTGGTTTCATGGTTGGTGGATCAAGCTATCATGGTCCTAGTAAATGTAAGCATACATATACCATCTAACACAAAACGCAAACCATTATTGTTCATTTGACACTCCTCTTACAGATACTGTTATACATATATCATATTGTATAAACAATATAGAATATTGAAGGCAATGTAACATGTCAAGATTACATACAGGAAGAGTAAATAAAATGTCATCATAAATGTTAATAGTGCAATTTGGAGAGTATCGTAATAAAAGCATATATGGTATTTGACACATATATCTGTATAACGCTTATCCTGAAATAGCTATCAATAACTTTTAACGATCATGGCGCAATAATAAAAGCTAGGAATTATTTTTTGAATCTATAGTATTCAGATTTTATTGATTAAACATGATTATAATCTACATATATTTGGCATTGTTTTTTTTTTAATTTCATGATTTCATAAAAATCTAAAAAAAAAACACGATAAAAAACACAAAGAATTAATTGAAACCAATATTAAATAGTATAAGGGATACTATAATATAGAAATATTTTGTATGGGTTGTCAAGACTATACAAAAAAAACCTAAGAAAGCCGTGGACATATTGAATTTGCAGGTCGTATAAGTAGACATTAGGCATTGAATGTAGTTCTAAACAAAATGATTCTGTTGAACAGAAAGATAATTAAAGGCAACAGTAGTATACTGCTGTTCGAAATGCATAAATTGATGGAGAAAAAAAACCAAATCCGGGTTACAAACTAAAACTGAGGGAAACACATCAAATATAAGAGGAAAACAATGACACAACAGAAACACTAAAATGCATATGTTTTACCTACTTGTATATTTCAGCTAATACAGTTAATTGCCAATCGTATCCATGTTTGATATTTGAGGATGATTTCAACACTTTGGATTTCTCTACATGGGAGCATGAGATCACAGCAGGCGGAGGGGGTGTGAGTTTTTGTTCATCATTTTGTATCTTCTCATTTGACAATTAGCGGACATGTTTGTGCTTTGAAATTCACAAGATGAAATATCAATAATACTTACCTTTTTTGAGTAAAATGTAAAATTACAAAACACTGAACTCCGAGGAAAATTGAGTAAATGACTGTTTCAAAAAAGAAATCTAATTCACGTTGTATGCTTTGTAATGAACGGTTTAATCTTTAACATGATACTTGTTTCCCTTTAATCAAAATAACATATTATTAGTAACTTTTCATTTTGGGTTTATTAATATAATATGTAAGTCACTGATAAACTAAATGTAGCAATGTTATCTCAGTGTAATAAATATCATATGCTGCATATTTAGGTAATTGTATTATCGTCAACGATTTGATTATCTTTAAATGGGCAAAACAAAGACTTTATACAAAAATCAAAACCAGCGACATCAATCGTGTGACATTTTAATTCCTTTCTAATAGGTATCATCATCTTTAAACTGTTTTTTGTATTGTAGAATTGGGAATTTCAGTACTACACAAACAACAGATCCAACAGTTATGTAAAAGATGGGACACTGTTTATCAAACCGGTAATGTCTTAAGTCATAATTTAAAACGTTTTTAATTTGCGGTTTTACATCTTTGACTGATCCTCTAAGAGAAACGACACCTTTAATGTAATGCAGGAAAATTACACGAATAAAGAAAAAACTCAGGACAACTGACCGAGATTGTTACAAACTTACACTTGACTTTAGTAAGCATACATTTGTTTACTGGCAGTTTAACCCGATTTAAATCCATTTAAATAAGAAGTAAAGAATTAGTTTTTAGTAAGCTGCTTCTTTTCCAACAAAACTTGAAACAAAGCCTTATGTATGATAAAGATATATCAAATAGTTAAATAATTTACAATTTCTCTTCAACAGACACTAACATCAGACCATTATGGGGAAAAATTTCTCACCAGTGGTAGCTTGGCACTATGGGGTAAGACAAAGTTTACTTACTGTGTATTCAATGTTTTTTCGTTCAGTACAAATTGTCATTGATTTCATAAATAAACGACAAATTGGATGTTGAACGAAATACAAAAACTTTATAAAATTGTATGAAAACTTTGGCAACACCACGAACTCATAAATCCACGAAAATGCAAGTTTTCCTCAATCTATGAAAATTGATTGGCGGTTAAGGTAGCACAATACAAAGATATTTTTACTTCCAATCACTAACCTTTGAAATGCTGTAACTTTCTTATGAATTCATAGAAAATAATAAAAAGAGGTATTTATAGATAGAAAAAAGATTTATCTTTTAAATGAATGCAATATTTTTATTATGCAATCATAATGTAATCAATTATTATGTAATTAGTGGAAAAATCTGGGTAAGTTCACTTGAATGAATTTAGCTCTATCATCTCTTACACTATACAGAAAATTTTAACGAAATCTTAATCAACACATCATGGGCTTCAAAAGGGTGTCTTAGATTGTCTCTATGGTATTCCATTCTTTCATAAATCTCTAATTAGTGTAAACATCCTAACCAGATAAAAGAAGATAATGTTTAATTAGGTGTAAAATTTGTTCTATACATTCTATCTGAAATCTGAGACACCCTTTTGTAGATAATGGCCATAGGAATAACATATAATAAAATCAACCCTCTAGGGATACCTATGCAGAAGCTAATTTCATTTCAAAGTGGAAATTTGGTGAAAAATATTTTAGACACAGTTAACATTATAATTGGTTACATAATTGTTGCATAATACTAACATTACATTTATTTGAAAGAGTAATCTGTTAGCTATCCAAAACTACCACTTTTATAAATTTTCAAGCATGATTAAGAAAGTTACAGCATTTTAAATCTTGGGAGTTGGAGTTATAAAATCTTTGTATTGTGCTACCTTAAGAAGAGAAATTTGAGTTATTTGTCCATAGAAGAGAATAACTAATTTTTATAATTTAAACATGTGTCTTATATTCAGTTCCTTAAATAGTTAAACGAAATCGGTGAACATTTTTTTTTATAATTTAGTAATATAAAATTTTGCACATGAAATATGCATTTTTTGTTGATAAATTTATGTGTTTTGCACTTTTTTAAAAATCTCAAATATTTCATTTTATACTGCTCACTTTATTTATATTATTCTATAATTTGAGAATTATAGAATAGGAATTAACACAAACTATTACGAATAGATTAATAGCTATAACCGTAGTGTCTTTTAAGATTTGCTACCATCCAAATGCACATTTTAATTACTTATTTATATCAGTCATTGTACGTAGCAATAGATGTTCCTTACATTACTTATCAAATATATTATTCATGCTTTAGGTGGTTCTAACGCCGATATGTGTACAAGCAATATGTTTTGGGGATGTCAAAGAGACGGATCAGCAGACCATCCAATAAACCCAATACAATCTGCCAGATTACGTAGTACCAGGGGTTTCACCATGAAATATGGAAAAGTCGAAGTCGAGGCTAAAATACCTACAGGAGATTGGATATGGCCTGGTATGTTTTTGTATTGAAATAAAATAAAAAAAAAAAAAAAAAAAACAGTCATCTAATCCTACCTCAGAATATTTCAATAAATAAAAAGCTAGATATCCCCAGAAAATAAAATGCATATGCCATTTTTGTTATCTTATCCGAGTAACTGTCATTCTTACTGATAGAATGGCATAGAGAGTTAAAATGAATGTAAACACCATATAAGAATGAATAAGTATTCGTTTATATACTAGTGAGTCAACCCCACAACGATGTGAAAATTCACGAGACCTTAAGAGGAATTTCAAATCATTACATTTTTTTAAAATAAATTTCATTAACAAACTTATAAATAGTGTACAAAATACAATAAAGCGTTGAAGCAAAATAAAAAAATGTTGATTTAAATCATTCTTTATTCAAAATTAATGTATAAAAAATAAGATGTGGTATGATTGCCAATGAGACAACTGTCCACAAGAAACCAAAATGACACATACATCAACAACTATAGGTCACCGTACGGCCTTCAACAATGAGCAAAGCCCATACCGCATAGTCAGCTATAAAAGGCCCCGATAAGACAATATAAAACAATTCAAACGAGAAAACTAACGGCCTTAATGTGTTTGTTGTTAAAAAAAAAACTTGGACCGAGACAAGTGGACAGAAAGAAACGTGGACCGAGAGAAGTGGACCGAAAGAAACCTGAACCGAGAGAAGTGGACCGAAAGAAACATTTTAAAGAAGGTTACAATAGTTCTAATATTGATATAACTTTATCGTAGGTAAAAACTCTGGTAATATTATTATTTTACGAACGCTGTAGTATGATATATACTCTCCTATAAGGTCACATTTAAATTTGCAGCTATTTGGATGTTACCAGTATGGAATGCTTATGGTCAGTGGCCTGCATCTGGAGAAATTGACATTATGGAATCAAGAGGTACAATTTCAATACATGATAAAAATAATAATGTTACAGACATTCTTTCTTTGGTCCTTTTTGAAGATTGATATATATCAAGGTTTCAATTATAACAGTGAAAAATGGAATCTCATTTAGTTTGTTTGTTTGTAAGTTGGTATCAAATATTGTGTATCGTTTTGATGGTATGTGCCTTGTCTTGTCGACTTATTGACGATTGTTTACAGTTATTCCTTATTTTACACTGGAAAATAAGAGATTTGGTGTAAATGTATATGGAGGACAAATAGTGTGACATATAGCGAGAAGCCCTAAATAATTATTCTTTAAATGCTGTCCTTATCTTTTACATTTTAAAAGTTGATTAATGAACTACGGCACTTGTAACTTCACGCAAGATGAAAGCGTTTTGAAGGCATCGAATGAAGCTTTTCTATTTTAAAAAAGAAGATGTGGTATGATTGCCAATGAGACAACTATCCACAAAAGACCAAAATGACACAGACATTAACAAGTATAGGTCACCATACGGCCTTCAACAATGAGCAAAGTTCATACCGCATAGTCAGCTATAAGGCCCCGATAAGACAATGTAAAACAATTCAAACGAGAAAACTAACGGTCTTATTTATGTAACAAAATGAAAGTTATTTGTTATCTTGATATCTTATTAGGTTTTACAAAATAATACATCCTGTTGCGCAGAATATATTTAACATAAGGTTAGTTTGTGTTTTTCACGGTTACCGGTAGAGAAAATGAAAAAATAAAAAACCACACGATTTTGTACTTAAATAAACATATATTTTGATCATAATTTATAACATTTTGTTTGTGCTTTTAGAAAAAGACGTGTCTGAGAGAAGCTGGCTTTCTCACTGTAAATAATTGATAGTTCTGTTTATTTACTTTTAAAATTAGAATATCAATAATCATCAATGTCTATATTCCCAATATAAAAATAGTCGGTACGATAAATTCGTAACACAATGTAATAATGATATAATATTTCGCTCGCCTCCGCCCTTAATGGAAATTAGTGAACCCGTATATATCGTATAACTAGCAATCTATTTGACTTATACTTTTCATTGAAGATTCTCACATATTATGTTTTTAAATGATTACATATAGGCATGACAAACCAGTGTTTCAATCTTTTCCCCCAGGTAACATCAATTACCATGATGATAAGGGCGTAAGCCAGGGTCATGATTCTGTCGGTAGTACACTTCATTTCGGTCCAGGATTTCCATTCGACCCATATGAAAAAGCACATGCTGAAAAGTAAGTAGCATATATTGGGAAGTAATGAACACATGGCCAAAAGCATGTATGCCAGGAACAAAAGATAAGAAAACCAAAAATTATGAAAAAAGAAGGTGTCATTTTAGCAAAATTAAGTAGCACGTGTAAAAAAGGAAAGTAGAAAAAGACAACAAATGACATCGCCCTGGCAAGAAAAAAAAACGACGAAAAGACAAATAACAGTCTACAGAACGCAACGTAGAAAATCATGAATGAGCTAGAGAAACCTCATCACAAACCGAAGGTGATCTAAGGTGCTCCGAAAGGGTGAGAACATCTTACTTCACATGTGGCACCTGTGGTGTTGCTTGTGAAAGTACAAAATCGCTGATAAGACTTATTTGTGGATGTCGCATTTGAAATAAACTCCGTTTTAGTAATCACTTATCTATCTGATATCTAACTAAACTATTCAGGTATATTTTCTTTTTAAGTGCTTACATGGTGATTATCCGTTTCTTTATAAACATTTTGTTTCCTTACATAAACATTTTTACACTAAGCGGATATCAGATGCTGGAAATATTTCCGTAATTTCATGTTGTTTTGTTTGACGTATTGCCAACCTGAAGTGTTTATCATACCCTTTACCTTAACGCACTGCCTGTATTTCATACAAAATATTTTATATTTAGGCACTTGACAACTGGAACCTTTTCAGACAGCTTCCATAAGTTTGCAGTTGAATGGGATGAATCAATGATTAGGTAAAGTACATTAACTTTTGTTTACTAATTGTGATACCAAACTGTTTTGCTTTTTAATCACAAAAAGTTCGTTAAACTTATAAAAATGACAAATATTTGATATTTTCTAACGTAATAGACTGTTGGTAATCTAGATTTCCTAAGCAATTCTATATAAGAACAGCGGCAAGGAATTGCCTAGACAAATTGAAATATATTAATATCACATTTATTACACTTCTGACTTTTTTTCCCAGTTTTATCTTTAGCTACTCGGAGAAATTTAATTTATATTAATTTTAAGAGCTAATTTAGGTACTAGTAAAAGGTAAAAATATATGAACAAAATACACAGACAACGAAAAATCCTTACTTTTTATTTTTAGTTATTTATTTACAATTTTCAGAAATACATTTTGTCTATGAGGGCTGTTTGTTTCATACAAAAGTTACATTGCCATCCGACGCCTAAGTTGTTATGTACCGGTGTTTATAAACAACGGGATATATACTTTTTCTTACCAATTTTCTTTCATTTTCAAATACCCATATTCTTATGTTCATTATTATAAAATTCAGGTTTACAATTGACGGAGAAGAACTTCTGAAAACTGTTCCTCCACAAGGCGGTTTCTGGGAGTTAGGAGAATTTGATAAAAACCAACCAGGAATGACAAACCCATGGCGTGGAGCTTCAAAAATGGCACCGTTTGATCAAGAGGTAAATTTTGTACATTAGCAATAATAATGCTTAGGTTCTTGTACATACTATCATCATGAGTAGTAGATTGGTGTCGTTATCTGTTAACTTATATCAAAATCAAGTACTACTACTTAATAATTTAACACAGTCTGACGAAAGACAGGTATGGGCGTTCAAGATAGTGATAACAATGTCTCATTTCAAACCTCATTTTTCATTTGCAATTTGACATTTCTCACTTCTGATTTCTAAATGAGAAGTGTACAGATTGAACTGAGAAACATTCACTTGGATGTTAGGAATTTTAACTTGTCAAATATAAAAATGAAAACCGTAAAATAGAGAATTATCTAGTTAGAAGGTCAAATCAAAACTGAAAAATAGTCAACTTAAAACTAAAAAAGGTCAAGACGAGAGACTCATCACTTAATTTAATTTGATAGTTTATTTAGTATTAGCTCTATTAATTTATTAGTATGAGCTGTTCTTCATTAATTTATGAATAAATAAACAATTCATCATAGATACCAGGATTACCTCTTCTTAATCATGTTAATTGATAAGTTATTTCATTATAATGTTTACGACAATGTGTGATCAAGTCACAATAACTGTGTATGATTATTTTTCGCATAAAAAAGATCTTTATATAGACAATTGACTAGTTAGCCAGAGTAAGATTTGAAACTAATTATTTAACTTGTCTTTTTCAGTTCTATTTGATTATGAACGTTGCTGTTGGTGGTATTGGTTTTTTCCCAGACACATGGAGTAACACCCCTAGTGCCAAGCCATGGAGTGATAAATCTGAGTTCACAGCCAGAGATTTCTACCGTGCCAAGAATCAATGGTACCCGACATGGAATGCTGACAATAATGATGGGGAAGATGCTGCTCTTAAAGTCAATTATGTCAAAGTTTGGAAGATGAAACCATGAACTTGATTATTTATTTATTAATAAAATGTGTTTTTGTATTCGTGTGTGTTAATTTAAACTAATTATACCATGAAGATTTATCACCGGATGTATATTTGCATGATAATTACGATCAATGCCAAATTTAATGCAGGATCTGCCTATCCTTTCCCCTAAAGTCAACCCCGACTTTGATTGGGTTCTTATTTCTCAGTCTTTCGTTTCCGTGTTGTGTTTTGTGTAATGTTGTTTGCCGTTTGGTTCTAGTTTACTTTCAATCTGCGTTTGAATGTCCATTGAGTATCTTTTGCTTATCTTTTTAGATTAATATTTAAAGATAGATCCGTAAAAAAATAATAAATATTTACAGCATTGTATCACCACATGGATGGCCACTCATCGTTTTCATCAAAAAGAAACATAATACCACCAACAACATTCACAAAACCTTTTTTAAAAAAAAAAGGTTTTACTAATCACCAAATTAAGGATTATCCATCCTACTTTTTTTCCTTCGCTATAAGAGGATGTACCAAATATGCCTCTGGTACAAACAACTCGTATTATAGTAGGGTTAGTAGAGGTAACTTTTTCTTCAATTGCAAGACAAGACAAGCAAATATAAACTTTATTCTTTAAAACAACTGTATACACATTGGTACAAAGAATAAAATAATTATACATAGTATAATTATGCATATACATCCATTGCAATATATAATTGACCATCTTGGAACTTTCTATTGCAATTACAAAAATATTTAAGAGTGAACATCATTTAAAAATTATTCTCATCTGGATTAAAGTATTTTGTAGTTTTACGAATAATTGAAGATTGGGTAAATATTCGGAGGGTTTCTCCTTTAATTGTCATATATTTCATTTTTAATATTATTGAAAATGAAGGGTGCTCCTCGTCCATTACCTTACAAAGTTCTTCATTATTCGTATTTCGATTTTTAGTGTAATCACTTATGACAGTCTTCAAATGGTAAGTAAATGAATGCTTTCTAAAAAGTAAAATCACAAAAATACTGAAATACGAGAAAAATTCATAAAGGAAGGTTCCTAATCAAAAGGCAAAATAAAAAGCTCAAACAAATCAATGTAGTCTCTTAATTTTATATAAATTTTCAATTGAAAATTAAAGAAACAGATTAAATATAAGATGGCTATAATTCTGATATTTTATTTTCATACTAACCTTTTACTTCTTGTTTACGTGCATCTTCCTACAAGACAAGTATTTTAATTATTATCAAAATCTAATACATAATATAATTATCCACCATTTTCTACATTTGAGAATGCCTGTACAAAGTCAGAAATGTGACAGTTGTTGTCAATTCGTTTGAAGTGTTTTATCATTTGATTTGGCCATTTGATTAGTGTCTTTCCGTTTTGAATTTTCCTCGGTTTTTTTGTGATTTTACTTTTTAGCTCACCTTTCCTAAAAGGAAATGTGAGCTTTTCTCATCACTTGGCGTCCGTCGTCGGCGTCTGTCGTCGCGTTAACAATTTTTCAAACATCTTCTCCTCTGAAACTACTGAATGGATTTGGATGAAACTTAGCATGAATTTTTCTTAGATTATCCTGCACAAAGTTTGTGCTTCGATTTTTGATCCGTCAAAAAACATGGCCGCCGTTACTAAAAATAGAACATAGGGGTCAAATGCAGTTTTTGGCTTATATCTCAAAAACTAAAGCATTTAGAGCAAATCTGACATGAAGTAAAAATGTTCATTAGGTCAAGATCTATCAGCCCTGACTTTTTCAGATGAATCAAACAACCCATTGTTGGGTTGCTGCCACTTAATTGGTAATTTTAAGGAAATTTTGCAGTTTTTGGTCATTATGTTGAATATTATTATAGATAAAGATAAACTGTAAACAGCAAAAATGATCAGCAAAGTAAGATCTACAAATAATTTAAATGACCAAAATTGTCAATTGACCCCTTAAGGGGTTATTGTCCTTTAATGACAATTTTTCACAATTTGTTCATCATATTTGCTAACTTTACAAAATCTCTAAAACTTCTCAACCAAATTCAACCAAACTTCATTTGAATGATCAGTAGGGTGTATAAAATAAAGTTTGTGTTTATTTTCTATTTCGTCAAAAAACATGGCCGTCATGGCTAAAAATAGAACACAGGGTAAAATGCAGTTTTTGGCTTATATCTCAAAAACTCCAGCATTTAGAGCAAATAAGACAAGAAGTTAAAGTATTTATTAGGTCAAGGTCTTCCTGTCCTGAAATTTTCAGCCGAATTGGGTAACTGGTTTTTCAGGAATAATGCCCCTGAACTGATGATTTTAAAGAAAATTTGCAGTGTTTGGTTATTATCTTGAATATTATTATAGATACAGATAAACTGTTAATAGCAAAAATGTTAAGCAAAGTAAGATCTACAAATAAGTCAATTTGACCAAAATTGTCAATTGACCCCTTAAGAAGTTATTGCTCTTAAAAGATTTTTTTTCACAATTTGTTCATCATGTTGACTTACATTAAAAAATCTTCTCCTTTGAAACTGCTGTATCAATCTGATTTAAATCTTAGTTTGTTATTTGTTTCTATAATTTTTCATGAGTATATCTTGTTGTTTAAAACTCTTTTTATAACTGCTTATGTACTAAGCACTTTCAACTGCATTTTTGATTCAATTTATATGTTGATGTGTAGAGAATATTGTAAGCAATATATATTGCACTGTTATAAAATCTAACAAAGGACATTTACTATAATGGTTGACTAGTATGCATGAACCATGGACTAATTCAACAGTTGAGTGAGATGTAAAGGCTGACATTGTATATATATATAGACTTTCTGAGATGAGAATGTTTTATAAATGTATCTCCTTAGAAGCATGACACATTCTATCTCCATAAAGGAAATGAATGCATTGTAATTTATTGTGAAATCAACTAGATTTGTATATAAATAAAACATAAAAAGTAAAATAGTGTGATTTTGCTTGGCTTTATTTCTTGGATTTCATTAAAAATGACAGCCACAATAAGAGCAATTTTTGTCTTGCCTGCAACTTCTGCCACAGAAAGCAAGATTCCTTTTATTTAAAGTCATAAATAGTGGTGACACATTCATTCTGTGTTAAATAGTTAATCACAATCCAAATTCAGAGATGTATAAAGCTTGAATGTAGTGTAGTAAATATGCCATAATGAAATGGGGGGTATCCTTAGTGAGATGACTCACAGTTTTATTCAAAACTCTCGTAATGCATAGTACTATCCACACTCATCTGTTTGTATTGAGAATCATCAGATTGACCTAGACTGTATCTTAATCAAGTGTAGGGCGAACTCATGCCCATTTCTTTCCAGAGGTTCCTAGAGGCTTTAAAAGGTATTTTAAGGATAGTACATGGCCTTTGTTACTTTGTTTAATTTACAAAAAACATTAATTTATTAATTTAGTTAATAAGGCATTGTTTACCAGGTGAGCGATTCAGGCTCTTGAGAGCCTCTTGTTTATATAAAGTTTTAATTCAGAAACCAAAAGCAAAGACGTCTTACCTTTTTTAACCACGAGAAGACTGAATTTTAAAAGCTTTCTAAGCAAATTGATTTATTACATCTGAATAGATTAAAAAAAAAAAGTAATAAAAATTGCAATTTACATTTGATTCTTTACTAAAATTAAGAATTTGATTTAATATAAAAATATAGCAAAAAAATCACCGAACGCCGATAAAAATTTAAAACAAAAAGAAAGAAAATAAATGGCTTAACCAAAAACTCAAACACATCAGACGAATGGATAAAAAATGTCATATTCCTGACTTTAATTTGTTCAGGTATTTTCCTGTGACGGAAATTGTGGATGAAACCTGGTTGTATAGCTATCTAAACATACCATGTGTGTGAAAGTCGCATAAAATTTCATTATATTGACAACGATGTGTGAACAAAACAAATAAAACATAATTTGTAAAAATGTCAAAAATAGGGATACAGCAGTCAATATTGTGTTAAAATCTTCATCACTATAAAACTAAACAAATATGTTAACAGAGAAAAGCAAATGACATATAGACAAAGCACAATAGAAAAAAAGACAAGAATACTAATATTAACCATAGTACCATCGTATCATAACAAAATGATAGGATACATAATTACCCACGTCATATAGATGTTCCAGACCATATGAGTATTTGGACCGTACGCGTACGGTCCGGACCGTATACGTATACTCATACGGTCCGACCATACGCGTACGGTCGGACCGTATGAGTATACGCGTACGGTCCAGTATGATCTGACCATACATGTTATTTGATCATATGGGTTAAATTTAAAAACAAGCATTATTTTTAGTTTTACAAATTGTTATTGATAATTTGTTACAATTATATAGATAAAATGAACAAAAAAACAATTGAAATTAGGTATTTGTTTAATTGTATATCTGAATCCTATTTTGGTACTCTCGCCCAAGGTGACACAATTCAAGTAACGTAATATTTTTTGCATTTTCATGTATGCAGTTCATGCATGTTCTTTTGCAATTGCATTTTTTGGTAAAGTTGCTAACTATTCTAAAACAATTGAACTCCCACTTTATGTTTTTCTTCCGATATCTTCAATTTCAGCGTTTATAATACAATTAATGTACTACTGATCGACATGCTTAATACAAGAGACTAGCATATTTAATTAGCGTGAATTAAAAACAATTTAAAATATAAAGTTTTTGTTTCAATTACAATTGAACTTTTTTATATTAATTTGATAGTTAAGTTATGTTGATCTGCTATATGCATTTGTATCTAATAAACTTGACCAACTTTTTAATATTAGTCAGACCGTACGCGTACGGTCCGACCGTATGAGTATTTTGAAAAAGTACGCATACGGTCCAGACCGTACGCGTACGGTCCAAATACTCATACGGTCTGGAACATAAATATTACCAATAAATAGACTAAACAGTAAAAACATGAAAAAGTAATCACAAAAATACAGTGCTCCGAGGGAAATTCAAAACGTAAAGTCCCTATTTACAAATTAATAAACAGAGACAAATAAAGAAACACTGTACGGTTAACAAGACCATCATGTTTAATTTGTAAAGTTGATACGGGTAATATAACAAGATTGTAGTATCTTCCGATGAACTATTTTTATAAAAAAAGGACTAGACTGGACGTTCGTTGACATAACCCCGGTTCATCAACTTTCTGCATAGTCTACAATTTTCAAATTAGAGTTCAGGGAATGGTCATGTAGTGCTTACTTTCGCTTTTCTTCATATATGTTACATCCAGTTTCTATCCAAATGTCATTTGAGGATACAAATTGAGTGACCGCTTTATCTTAAAGCGTGATATTAACCTAACATGTCAACATAACTAAGAAAACCAAGCATTTGATAATCAAGTGATAAATATTTATCAAATAAGTACAATAATATCTACGATAGGAGTTTACTTTGGATGTAACTTTTTACTATTAAGGTACAGTAACAAATCAGTAGAACTTTTTAGTAGTATGGAATGTCAATGCTCATTTTCAACAAAAACAGATTATTTACTAGTTTATGATATGTTTACGACGAGCAAACATGTGATTTAAAATTTCCTTTTTATCGATATTTATTTTAAGAAGTCAAAGAAGTCCCATTTATAAGTGCTTATTTGGATGGAGAGTTGTCTCATTGGCACTCATACCATATCTTCCTATATCTATTAGCTCATAATAATATGCTCTTATATAAACAAGAAGATGTGGTATGATTGACAATAAAACGAATCTCATCAATAGACCAAATGACACAACAGTTAACAACTAAAGTCACCGTATGGCTTTCAACAATGAGTAAACCCAAAATATATATGGCCTCGTTATGAAATGAAAATTTTAAAACAATTCAACTGGGAAAACTAAAGCCGGGTTTATGTACACAATAATGAATCAAAAACAAATATGATATACAGCAACAAACGACAACCACTAAATTACAAGCTCCAGACGTTGGACAACCACATACAGAATGTGGCAGGGTAAAACTAGTTAGATGCCGTCTACCCCCTTCTCCCTTCCATTGGACTCTGATGCAACAGCGTTAAACAAGGACAATGATTGTAATGATTTAAACATTCGTTCGTAATGTATAGATTTCGCTGTTTAAACGTTCAAATCTTATATTATATAGGCAAATCAACATACTATCCTTTTCGCCGCTTTAAATAAGAAGGATATTGCAATTATTTTGTTTTACAAAAAATGCAGTCGTAGAAAAATGCACCGTTACATGTCTATATGTCAACTTTATCTACGACAGTACAACAAACGTTTTACGTAGGCCAAGCCTTACATCAGTGAAGTTTTCTCCTTTGCATTATGTGTTTATTCTTTCATTCTAAAAAAAATGAATGTTTTAATAGCTGTAATATAATATCTTCCAATATGCTTGAAATCAGTTATTCAATAACTAAAAATGAATGTTTTAATAGCTGAAATATAATATCTTCCAATATGCTTGAAATCAGTTATTTAATAACTTGATAAACTTTTTAAAAATTATTCTGTCTTTTAATGATTTTTTAATGAATCAAAGGATTAATTGATTTAATGGTGCTTAAGGTCACTTTCAAAGATATTGTGCTATTTCGTGTAAGTCAGATTTTATAAGTGAAGGAAGCCGGAGTTGTCGGAGAGAACCAGCGACATACGGTAGAACAACTGATCATCCTAGTAAATAAAGATTGAAGTTGAGTGCACCTGGTTCGCACTCACAACATCAGAGTAGTTAACCGGCTAGTGATACAGTAGTATGCAAATTACTTCTTGTATAACTCGGCCACCATCAAAAGATTACATGCAACATGAAAGTTGCAAAATGAATTCATTTTCAGTCAAAAACTAATTGTTCGAACGATTTACAAATTGTCATACAATAATGTGTAGATTTACATGTCGTATTGTAATCGGAAATCCCGAAATACAAAACGTGTTATAATTCGATGAGATAGAAACTCTCATCGACATACATAAATAAAATACAAAAATAAGTAAGCAATGAACGTGGTTGTTAAATTTGATATATGCTTTTGTGTGCTTCTTTGTTAAGGAGGCTCGTCTGTTTAAATCATATTTTTTTTAAATATAGGATTTCGCTTTTTTTTCTACAAATAAACTTTATCCTATACTTAAAATAAAAATAAAATAAAAATATGGGGTCACCGTTCATTTAAGCTAACAATCTGCCGTCGAAAGAAGGATGCATTTTTGTTTAGGTACTTTTTTTCGGTTGAACTAATAGGAGAAAAAAAGATAATATCGAAATAAAAATAATAAAAAAATTACAGAAATCTCTTCAATTTAACTATAGTTTAGTTCAAGTACAGCTAATTTGAAAAAAATAATAAAAATATAGGTCACCGATGAGTTAAAAAAAGATATTTCAATTTTAATGCAAAAAAGGGAGATAATTTGGAGCTCTTTCAATAATATAAACATTTTAAAAGTCATCCGGGGCCAAAAGTAATTGATTTCTTGGTTGATTTTTGTACCATATCGTAAAGTAATAACTAATAGTGTAATAAATAAAATTTGTTATGAAAAACAAAATGTTTAAATTTTTGGTGAATTTTTTTAACCCTCGTGCCTCCTTAAATTTTTGTTCGTTTTTGTTCTGATTGAGATTGTGACACGGTGATGACTGCTGTACCCCTATTTTGACAATTTTATCTATTATATCTGTTTTATTCACGCATCGTTGTCAATATAATGGAATTTGATGCGACTGTCATACAAGTGAGAGGTTTAGCGCTATAAAACCAGGTTCAGTCCACCATTTTCTACATAAGAAAATGCCTGTACAAAGTCAGGAATATGACAGGCTTGTCTATTCGTTTGCTGTGTTTTATCTTTTGATTTTGCCATTTGATAAGGAACTTTCCGTATTAAATTTTCCTTAGAGTTCAGTATTTTGGTGATTTTATTTTGTTCTCAACCTAACAAAGTCGGGAATCAAAATCACCAGACATTCGGCCTATGAATTCAAAAGAACAAGGTAATTAGCAAATAAAATTTGAGCAAAATTATAAACATCAGATGAAATCGGCAACTGTTTATTAGGAATTTGGCTTTAGTCAGGCATAGACATTTATGTTTGTAAAATAGGAATCAAGAAAACTAACATTTTATAAACCTGAATAGCATTTTTTGGATTCACCTGCATCACATAAGGAACGTTGCATTTTAAAATTTGGTAGCCAAGAATGTATGAATAGTTGAACTATTTAGGAACAATATGACAAAAAGGAAAATCTAGCAAATAGCCAAATTACCCTGTCATAAGCCAACTTTGCTCATGGAAATAGAACATAGTTTCTAACTTATTTCTTATTTAACAAAGGATAATTAAAGAAATATAAGTTATAATTCTTGTCAGTATCGACATTTTATTAAAGTCTTCGTTTAATAAAACAAGAACAAGTCTTCTTCAAGCATAAATAATCTGTACCATCTGGAATACAAACAGACGGTTTTGATATTAATCATCAAAACTGACCAAATGTGCTTTCGACCAAAAAAGTCAATTGAGTTGGCAGTTTCTAAGCAATCGAAATCGCATTATCAAAGACGAAAACACAAATAGACAATCAAAAGGCACGAATGTTCTCTTTGTAAAAAATAACAACAAAAACCAAGGTTAAACCATAGAAAGGACAAACGTGGGATTTATCAAAATATATTAAATTCACAACGATGCCTTACGTTACCTGCAAAACTAATATAACTATATGATAAGACCGAGATAAACACTCCCTACTTCTTTAACAGTTTATACATTGACAATTAACATCAATTCCAACATAACGATCTTTTTGGGTGAAGTTAAATATAGTTTTGTCGGGCGAAATGTTAATGGTGACGCAAAAAAACAAAACAATGTAACATAACATGAAAAAAGAGTAAAATTAGTTTTTACCATTTTCCATTATTCCAGGTATGAATTCAATAAAGGATATGTGTGTTATATGTACATCTTTGCAAGTATACAGTCGGCGATAAGTCACATAATATCGTGTCGCAATTGCGACAAGAGAACATATTTTTAACATATTTTATTCTATGATTCTACAGAAAATGTCTGTAAAGTCTTGAATATGACAGATTTTAATCTATTAAAAATAAACATATGTGATTGTGTCATCTTCATATGATATACCAGCACGCGAGTTATTAAGATATATATGTTTTGATCAGATATGTTCCATTCGTTTCGATGGTCCATAATGTCTAGGTTTGGTTTATGTCAATGGATTTCATCTTCTTGAATTTCGCTTGGAGTTCGGTTTTTTGGTTATAATTGTATTTCAAGCATTACAGTCGTAGAACCTTGCATCGTTATAGGTATATAGATCAATTTTATCTACGACAGTACAATCAAGATTATACTACTATTACATATCTTATTACTTTTTCCTTTTTTAGATGGTGGTAACTGTAGGTTCATTAGTTATCTTTTTGAGTATTGTACATATAACTGGAGGACTAGGATCAACTACATTCCAGCTCGTCCCCAACGGAATCAAAGTATCAATACCAGGTATGTTTAACATCTTTTATGTCTAAATTTAGCATTGAAGTTTGCTAAGATTGAGCTTATTGATTTTTTTGGGGTAAGATTTGAATATAACTTTCTTATCACCTTTTAATCAAATCCCCTTCAGTATATGCTGGGCCGTTAGATCAAAGAGATACCAGTTTGTGCCCTTGCAGATACATAATTTTTTTGTAAAACACTATTACCGATTGGCATTTTAAAGTAACAAAAATTCCAAAACTGCATTCCGTAAAATCGTACAAATAAAACAAATAATCGAATCATATGCAAATATCAATATCATGTCGCCTATATAAATAGGGAGCCAATGAGACAACTCTCCATTCGAGTCGCAATCCATACAATATTATCAATTAGAGGTGCAAGTACAGTCTTCAACACAAAAGCATGGACTCACACGGAACTGCAAGCTAGAAAGAGACCAAACATTACTAGTGTTAAATAATTCAAACAGGAAAATAAAGAATGAAAATGTTTTCATGCCTCCGCAACTGAAAGTAGGGGGTTCATATTGTTTTACCCCTGTCTGTCCGTCCGTCCGTCCGTCTCTCAGTCCTTCCGACCGTCCGTCCCATTATGGGCATATAGTTATTCCGCATAACTTCTTCTCCAGTTTGAATCCTAGGAAGTTTTAATTTATCTGGCTATTTATACATATATTGAAGGTGTGCATGTAGTCAGGGTTTTAATTTTTATTTATATTTGCTCTTTCGGGAGATAGTTGAACTATGTCACTTTTGGGGTATAAGCGGTTAAATGTTATAGTTATTTTAAAATAACACTTTGCATTTGCTGGGGCATCAATTGTGTCTCCTAGACACAATGATATCTCAAAAGATCCTGCATTGACTTTTATATTATACAGCGACCTCAGAGTCGACTGTGGGCACATCACTATGTCTAGTTTAACTTAACAGTACAGTACATGAATGATGGGAAATAATTGCTAAGCATCGTTTAAAATAACTGCTATTGTATCAATATAATTCGATAAGTCTGGTATGTGTGGTAAGTTTTGCACTTATCACACACTGTGCACTGTTACAAGTTTTATGAAAACTATTTAACACATTATCAAAATTCTTTATAAGAATATTAATATATTGTAATCTTGTCATATTTTTTTAACTTGCAGTCCAAGGTTACGACAGAAGTGCAATACATTTCAATATCAACAAACCGATAACTGGCATTGAAGCTGGAGAAAATACACACGATTTCTTTGGTTATGACAAATCAGGTAAAAATTGATAAAATATATATGAAACGTTTTCTGTATGCTGTAAAAGAGGGACGAAAGATACCAAAGGGATAGTCAAACTCATAAATCTAAAACAAACTGACAACGCCATGGCTAAAAATAACATCAAAAGGTCAGTCAAGCTAATGTTTATGACCGAACTACTCAAGAAGAAAATCAAATTATAAAACTAATTATCGTATTACTAATAACCGTCATTGCCAGCGATGAGATTACTTAACCATCTTGATATTTCGAATATCAAATAATAATAGTTTCCAGTTCTTTGTTTAAGTTTGTATCTTTTTACAATTGAAAAGTAGAAAATTAATGGTAACTTTTCTTTATCTTTTTTACTTTTTTTTACTTTAAAGTATCTACAAATGAAACATGTTCTGAAAAATCAGGCAATAGTACTGTAAAAGGAAAAAAAAATCTTTTCGATTCAGAATAACATGTTTATTTATTTTAGTGATTAGATTAAAATAAGGTAAACACAATGTATTGCTTATCAACAAACACTGTTCCCTCATTAACATATGGAACAAGTGTAAAACTGAAATTAGTGTCTACTACCAAATTCATAGTCATAAACTTTCCATTTATGACAGTTGTTGTCCATTCGTTTGTTGTGTTTGGGTTTTTGGATTATGGACTTTCAGTTCTGAATTTTCATCGGAGTTCGGTATTTTTGTGATTTTACTCTTTATTGTATTTTCTTCTTCAAATATTTAGGTGATCATTGGGAATATACTTTTCCTGTTGCTGCCAAACAAGGAGATGTTATTAATTACTGGGTATGGGGAGAGAAACATTCACTAGGAGAAACATTAACAGGACAGACTATTACTCTTGGGCGTAAGAATTTTACAAATGTTATATAACATAAATATATGTAGGACTCAAATCTATGGCGGGTTTCAAATATATGGCAGATTCCTAATCCATGGCAAATGTGACGTTACAAACGCCAAACAACTCAAATATATGGCAGATTTATGTTTTCTCCAAATCTATGCCAGATCTGAGGGGAAAATAACATATAACGTCACAATTGAATAACGCCATATTACATCTTCGCCGCCGCTAACGATGGCGAAACCCATTGATTTCATCACCATTCAAGATGAAGGTATTTCACTGATAACAATTTGCGGGTGGTTTAAAGGAAGATGTAACCTATTATCCCAAAGAGGGACAAAATGTGCTGTACCGGACGATGCCCGCGATAAATAAGGGCACCGCTATTTTTAGTACCACATATTTTAGAAAAAGAGAGTTTTAGTAATTACTGTTTACTGTCTTCAGCTGGCACAGTTTATAAAGTAAAAGATAAAATTGTCATTAATTAAAAAAGATGTGTTAACGATATTGCTGAAATAAATATTATTTGAAAATCTAAACTGTTCATTTTTATTTGGTACTTTTTTATTATATTTTTTTGTTTAAAAAGCTGCCTGCTTGTTTGTTAAAGAACTTATTAGTTGGTTTAATGAATGGGTTAAACAGGTACCTTGCACAGATATTTTCTTTTTACAGGGACATCATTTTAATCCTGAAGTCTGTATTAAGGTATATGAATTTATAGTTATCAAAGGTACCAGGATTATAATTTAATATGCCAGACGCGTCACGCGCGTTTCGTCTACATAAGACTCATCAGTGACGCTCAGATCAAAATAGTTTTTAAGCCAAACAAGAACTAAGTTGAAGAGCATTAATGACCCAAAATTTCAAAAAGTTTGGTTAAATACGGCTAAGGTAATCTATTCCTGGGATAATAAAATACTTAGTTTTTTATATAGTATAACGGGATTTTTGTTTTGGTTGAACATTATGAAATGTTTATTTCACAAATGTTTATAGACATGCTCCCATATATTTCCACTTGCTTAAGCCCATCATTAGTCGAAAATGTATTGCATTGTTTTCTATTAACACAAACTTTACCATAGATTTGGAAACAAAATAAATCCGCCATAGATTAGAAAATTACAAAACTTGCCATAGATTAGGTCGTAACAAATCTGCCATAGATTAGGTTGTACAAAATCTGCCATAGATTTGAGATTGCATGACGCCATAGATTAGGAATCTGCCATATATTTGGAACCCACCATAGATTTGAGTCTTGCATATATATTTTATATCAATTACTATAAATAAAAATATATTTGTATATCATTTTGCTATGTGCATTCAAAACTGACAGTATCTTGATTAGCAAGCTGTTGGCTTTTATAAAAATATATAGAATCTAATTATTAAACCAATAAAATTAACGTCAGAGGTAGCTGTTACAGTTAAGTAAGATTAGGATTATATTTCTATCAAAATCATTTAATGGAATAATAACTTCTTATTTAAACTAAGAAGACAATTGAAACCCATCATCATAAAAAGATAAATATCACTATATATTCACAATATAAATGTTCAACAATCTTTTATAGTATTTCACATCTTGTTTAATTTTCCAATAGATTATATTTTAAATTTGACAAAACTATGTTGTTTTCCTAAAACTCTACCGCCTAATGGTGTGTTCAATCATAGATAAATTAAATTTTTACAGCAATGGTTGGAATGTCAACAACTTCAACTGTACCAACAACGATAACCGTACCATCAACAACCATATCATCAACTACACACTTAGCATCAACATCAACTGTAATATCAACCTCATCAAACGCCCCTACCACTAACGCCTTGACAACATCTGCCACGAAGCCCTTCGTTCCTGGTTCCAACATTACAACGATATCAGGAAGTCACAACAGCACAGTTTTAATCGGAGGGACAAACGCATCATACTCTACGCCATCGGTATCATCTAGCAATACAACTATTGTACCAAATTCAAATAGCTCAAATAATAACTCAAGTGGACACAGTGCTTTTGGATATTCTACTCATTCTCCAAATCATATGTCTGGAAATTCTTCAAATTATATGTCTGGAAATTCTTCGAATCATATGTCTGGAAATTCTTCAAATCATATGTCTGGAAATTCTTCAAATCATATGTCTGGAAATTCTTCACATGGAAATATGAAGGGAAGTTCAAATAGTACATCAGTATCAACTTCGAATACAGGTTCAAACAACATGACCTCAAACGTTCAAAATGGAACTGGTACGGCTAACGGATTACATGTTGGAACTATAAACAAGGGGTCTTGTTGTAATAAAGGTATGTCTTACAATAAATGTACATACTAATTATTGAAGTCGTATTCAAACAAATAAAAGAAAACCATGTTGTTACATACAATTGATAGAACAAATGATTTGAAGTTCATTGAACTCAATGTATTATATATTGAAGAATCAACTGTTCCATAGATACTTCCTTCTCATTTATATTTACTAGACGATGCCCGCGAAATTGCGGTACAATGGGGCAAGTGTTGATACAAAGTGATTTTAAATTTCGAGGGCAGTACGTCGACTGAGTATGCGCGAAAGCGTATAAGCCACGGATCGATAACGGCTTCCGAATTGGGTTATTTTCTAAAAAAAATGGCGATTTCTGTGGAAATAAATTGTTTCAAAGACAAATTAAGGAGGTACAAGACACTGCATTTATACGTCATTTCACAAATATTTCCGACTTTGTATGGTTTCAGAGGAGGTGCGGCTCAATAATATCTTGATGATGATGACTTTTTGTTTTGTTTGCTAATTATTTTGGTTTAGTTGTTATTATAGTATACTATTCCGTACTAACATTTAATAAATAATACTTTATGTAGATTACAATTGTCAACAATATCCTTGTCTGATATTTGATGACGAGTTTGATAGTTTGAACCACTGTGTTTGGGAACATGAAATAACAGCTGGTGGTAATAGGGTGAGTACTTACCTCGTCAGTATTTTTTTCTAAATTTGATTTTCTTATCGGTTTGCTCCTAACAGAACTTATTAAATGTGACGACAACCAATAGAAACGACCGCAATGACGTCACAGTTAGATTACGATGGAATCGTTTAAAACTTATGGAGATTAACATAACTGCGTATAAATAATACAAAAAAACAATAAAATGTTGTTTGGTTGCCTATGAGGCAGCAGGGCGTGGATGTAAGCAACTGTAAGTTCGGTATTATGTTAACAAAAGTATAATAAGCTAATAAAAAAGTATAACAAGATGTAAAACAATTCAACCGAGAAAACCAACTGCCTAATAAATGAAGAGACCATTTGCGAATCTCTAGACGACTTATACACGTTTTGTGTCGTATGATTGTTGTCTCAATTATGATATATTTGTCACCGTTACATTTAATTGATAGTTGCTTCCATATTACAACATATTCTGTCAAATTTGACGTATTGTAGGATTCAGAATTTCAATACTACACAAACAACAGGACTAACAGCTATGTCAGGAACGGTATCTTGTATATTAAGCCAGTAAGTTACCAACTAGATATCCCTAAGTTGTTACACATATCTACAAGAAAGACTAAAAAATATTAACGACACGTAAAATTAAATAGCAATCTGTAGAACATCAAAGCAAAGCAACTTGAGAATGAACGTACATGAAATAGACAAATAAAGGACAAACGAATCATCAAAAAGATTAACACCTAAAAAAAGAAATAATCACAATCTGAAACTGAAAAAAAGGTTTGATCAAGGACACTAAAACTAATTCTAGGACCAGGAAACTAAAAATAAGGTAAAAATTACAATCAGAAACTAAAACAAAATGTTTGGTGGAAGAAGTTAAAGATTAACGGGTTGTCAACGTCATAGGAAAGAATTAAAATGTGAGCAGAAAAAGCTAAATATTTAAAGACTGTGTTTGTATAGTAGCTCGCTCTGTTATTTTTGTGTCTTTAGGAGTATGGCTATCCATAGATTGCTATTATATCTATGGGTTATCTTATGCATTTTATAGCTATATCAATATTTTTTCTACCACTACATTAATTGCTTTACAGTCATATTTCTAATTTCATAGTTGAAAATATTTTTTTTATGTTTTAACATCACTTTATTAGGTAGGTGTCGGTAAATCCGTGAATTTAATTTCAGACTTTGACCTCTGACCATTACGGGGAGAGTTTTCTGACATCCGGAACATTGGATCTTTGGGGTAACGTAGTGATATTTGTTGACGTGCATATATTTATATTGCACAATATACTTTTTATATTACTCTTTTGAAAGTTTATACAAAAAGTTAAACTTTTGAATTCAAGAATAACATTTTAAAACATTTGTTTTGCATCTACAAACACAGTACTACAATTTTTTTTTTTATTGTTATTCATTGCAGATGCCTTTGTAATTGATTGAAAGCTCTGTCTATTTTGATTCTTTTTATTATGCCCCACCTACAATAGTAGAGGGGCATTCTGTTTTCTGGTATGTGCCTCTGTGCGTCCGTCCGTCTGTGCGTCCGTCCGTCCGTTCGTCCCACTTCAGGTTAAAGTTTTTGGTTAAGGTAGTTTTTGATGAAGCTGAAGTCCAATCAACTTGAAACTTCATACACATGTTCCTTATGATATGACCTTTCTTATTTTAAAACAAAATTAGACTTTTCACACCACTTTCATGGTCCACTGAACATAGAAATTAAAAGTGTCAGTTTCAGGTTAAAGTTTTTGGTCAAGGTAGTTTTTGATGAAGCTGAAGTCCAATCAACTTGAAACTTAGTACACATGTTCCTTATGATATGATCTTTCTTATTTTTAAACCAAATTAGACTTTGACCCTAGCTTCATGGTCCACTGAACATAGAAATTAAAAGTGTGAGTTTCAGGTTAAAGTTTTAGGTCAAGGTAGTTTTTGATGAAGTTAAAGTCCAATCAACTTGAAACTTAGTACACATGTTCTATTAGTTGATCTTTTTACTTTTAAGGCCAAATTAGATTTTTTACCCAATTTCACGGTCCATTGAACATGGAAAATGATAATGCGAGTGGGGCATCCGTGTACTTTGGACACATTCTTGTTGATTTTATCTATATTTTAGGTGGATTTAATGATGAAGAATGTACCAGTAATGCATATTCCGGATGTAAGAGGACCGGAAGTGTTGCTCATCCAATAAATCCAATTCAGTCGGCTCGTTTACGTAGTAAAAGAGGATTTAGCTTTAAGTATGGGAAAGTTGAAGTCGAGGCCAAAATGCCAAAAGGAGACTGGATATGGCCTGGTAAATATAATGCAAGATTTAATTACTACAGATCATACATTATCATAAGGTGACGTCTTACAAAAAGTCTTTTATTTACATTTTAATCGTAACTTTATGGATATCAAGCATATGGCTCATGGTAAGTTACATGTGAAAAACAATTAATGAAATCAAAAGAATCAGAAATCGGAAAAAACAATATCTAACAATTGACTAATAACCATTCAATGTTCATGTGTTCTCATGCAATATGCAATAAATAAATTGTATTAAATTGATGGTTATAATTAGTATCATTATACATTTTCAAACAGCGATCAAGATGTTGCCGAAGTGGAGTTCCTATGGCAGATGGCCTGCGTCGGGTGAAATGGATATAGTAGAGACAAGAGGTCAGTTGATGTACCTTGTTGAATGTTTTTCACTTTTATAATAGCATTAATGGTACCAATTTTACTGCACCATTTAATACATAAGTAAATGCCTGTACCAAGTCAGGAATATGACAGTTGTTATATATTCGTTTGATGTGTTTAAGCATTCGATTTTGCCAATTGATAACGGTCTTCCTGTATTGAGTTCCGTATCTGTTATCATTACTTTTGGCGACAATAAATTTCAGTTCAGAACTTCTCGGGCAAATTTATCCTCAAACTTATATAAAAGTTGAAAAATTGATAAAAGCAAAAAAGAACCGAGAATAAAGCCAAACCAGGACAGGGAATCACGAGGGAGATACGATACATATCTATGTGTTAAAGATTTACAAATTATAAGTGTTGAAATATTTATAGTATCTGAATTCAAAATTTAAAAACATTGTACACAATATCTGCATTGTCATGCTAGTACCGAAATACTGTTTTTGGGCAGGTGATACCCTTTGGGACTAATAGTCTTGTAGAAGAGATATTGACCCACTGATAGTAATAACATTAACAGTACCAATTTAAACTGCAACTGATTTTTAAAATGTCTAAGTATATCTGAACTATTTTAATATTAAAAAACTGTTTGCGAATAAGGAGGATAAAATACATAGGACTTACATTTGTTTTCATTTTATATAAGTAACTTAATTTCCTCGATGGTGGCATCACCGAATGCAACTAAAAGACAGGTTTTTACGATAAAAAGTCTACTAGAAGTGTTACAGTGGAAACTGATAACGCTTCCAGATCACCATAGCTCTACTCTACTCTTGTTTTGGTGCGATTCCTGACAAACAATCTCCAGTTATCTGTGTTATCTGTGTCATGTTTTGTAGGTTGTTGTATGTCTACTTCTCTTTTTGGTCGTGACCTTGTCTTTTTTGTTTTTATTTTCGGCTGTGACCTTGATTTATTTATGTTTGTCCGTGAACTTGCCTTTTTCTCGTCGAGTTGTGGTTTTTCAGTTCTCATAAGTCACGAATATGACAGTTGTTGTCCATTCGTTTGATGTGTTTCAGCTTTTGATTTTGCCATTTCATTAGAGACTGTCCGTTTGAATTTTCCTCGGAGTTTAGTATTATAGTTTTGTGATTTTACTTTTTTTGTACTTTTTCAAAATGTGTTTTAACGGTAGATTGCAAGCAGTTGATGAAAATAGTGTTACTTAAACTACAATAAACAAGAGAACTTATTATTATTAGTATACCTAAATGTTGATTCCGTTGCTACTCTGCAGTTTTCATATAAGTCTTATTAACAGTTGCACATATACATGTAAACAAATATATTAGTTTTACACAATAATTTAATTTGCAATGCAACATTTCCTTTCGATTCCAGTACTCCCTTTGTTTAATGCATGTATGCTTGAGTGGTGTAGAACATTCGGAATTTTAGTATAAAAAGGAAATTCTACATCTCATTAACAATTAAACAAAAAAAAACAAACAACGAGCCCCTTGTCTTTGTTAGTCTTGTATGGCTTTTAATTTTAGTTTCTTGTGTAATTTCGGAGTTTAGTATGACGTCCATTATCACTGAACTAGTATACATTTTTGGTTAGGGGCCAGCTGAAGCACGCCTCCGGGTGCGGGAGTTTCTCGCTGCATTGAAGACCCATTTGTGGCATTCGGCTGTTGTCCGCTCTTTGGTCGGGTAGTTGTCTCTTTGACACATTCCCTATTTCCATTCTCAATTTTATTAAATTTTTGTTTTTAATTTGAAACAATAATGGGGGAGGTGGCGATGAACAAGAAACTTTATGGAATGTTGAAAAATCGTCTTAAAGCAACATAAAATTAAGAATAGAAATGGGGAATGTGTCAAAGCGACGTTACAACGCGATCAAAAAAACAGAAGACATTTCTTTATCAGTATTTTTGTTTTGATAGTAATAATTTATAAATCGAAAATCTTGACTGTGTGGTTTGAATCTTTATATTGTTTTATTTAAAAGGAAACATGAATTATAAAGATTCAAATGGAGTAACAAAAGCTGTTGATAGCATTCAAAGTTCTCTTCATTTTGGACCTAGTCCACAACATGATAAAACCGCTAAAGCAACAGTTGAGAAGTGAGTGTTTTAGTATTTCTATTACGAATGTTTCTGCTGCAAATTTATTCCAATACTATTATTAAAAAAAAAAGAAAGTTGAAAGATAATCAAAAGGCTGTGACCTAGATGTAAACCATTTGAGGGGAAAGTACTTATCACTTGTTAACACATACCCGAAGATGACGTGTCTAAATGCAATAGCTATTCATAATATAAACATAAGAAGATGAGGTATAATGCAAAAAAAGACAACTTCCCACAAGAGACAAAAAGACACAGACATTAACAACAATAGGTCACCGTACGGCCCTGAACAACCAATATAAAGCAAAAAAAAAACAATAAATGATTAAAATCCAGAAAACTACCAATCACATAGTCATACACACATATGTGACAAGTGGCAAATGATTACAACTGGGGAATACTAGCTTCTAGCTGCCAGGAAGACTGAAATCTGAAAGGATCCAATGTATATCTTTTGATTCATGACAATTGACGATAACCGGCTGCTGTTCGGATGTTAGTTTTCTTGGATATTTCAAGCACAACTATTGTTTCTTGATGGATGGAAGGATGCTGCAAAAGTGTCCTTATTTTTTCACCTTTCTAAACATATCTGTATGTATGTTTTACAGGATATTAACCTCCAGCACTTTTGCAGACAACTTCCATAAATTCTCTATTGAATGGGATGACAAACACATAAGGTATTATCAATAACATTAATCATAAAATTTCGATTTGTAAATAATACTAATAACGACGGCAACCTTTTTATATGAAAACATATATATATATGTCTGTGCAAACGATACATTACCGAGCGTCATTATTCATGCAAGTACAAGACCTAAATTTTAAGATGCTAAAATATCCACTAAATGTAAGAAACACCAGTTACCAAAGAAAAACAACAACAGCGGAGAACTAAAGGTAAATGGTGTTGCAACCGTAATGTCAGTTCAATAAAATTATTTATAAACTGAAAAGTTTTTTAAGTGATATTCTAGATGTGGTGTGTGTGTGTGTGTGTGTGTGTGTTGGTGCATTTACACTTTTACAAGAATGCACATATGTATGTATATTGCGAAGAGACTACACATTATAATGGTGCTAAATAGAAGATTAAAAATTATTTCATACAATTTTGATATATATTTTCTTTTTTAAGTTTTTCTGTTGACGGTGTCGAAATTTTAAAAAGTGAACCAAGTCAAGGTGGTTTTTGGGAAATGGGAGAATTGAACTCAACAGGACTGACAAACCCTTGGCATGCTAATGTTGGAGGATCTACCATGACACCTTTCGATCAGGAGGTATATATGTAATGGCATACTATCATATAAAGTTATGTTCTGTAGAAAATGTTTTTTTGGTGCTTATTGTATTTTTATCATATATCGAGAGAAAAATAACACCTTTGTCTTGAATTCATGCATAATAGTAGTGAAATAGTGACACCTTTGTCTGGCGATATATTTTAAATTGAAATTAAATTATTATTAAAGTAAACATGAGTAGTTTATCAGTATTAAACTGGTTTCAAACTGAATTAAAAAAAAATATTCTATAACTCGTAAAACAAATAATAACAAAGTATAAAGTTAAAAATACGCATCTTTCTATTTTGATGTAGTCACATGTAGTTAATCCGTTAATATTATTTTTTGTAGTTTTACCTCGTTTTGGATGTTGCAGTTGGTGGAACTACTTTTTTTTCAGACCCGTGGATGAATATGCCATATCCCAAACCTTGGCGTGACGCGTCGGATTTCGCTGTTAGAGATTTTTGGCAGGCCAGACATTTGTGGCATCCGACATGGAGTCCACAGATAAACAATGGAGAAAATGCTGCTTTACAAATTAATTATATCAAAGTATGGAAGATGAAATAATAAATAAAAAAAAATTGTCAGTGTTCACATTTACCATGTTTACTATTGACTTTGTTGATTTTTTTGTTATAATTTTTCTGAAGATGACATAAGAAAAACATCAGCAGTGATGTTCATAATTACTTTTAAATAGAGTTTGTACAATTTTTTGTATCATTTTTCTGTATTAAAAGAAGCATTATTTATTCAACGTTTTTTTTATATCATTACATTACTAGATATTTTAGAGTTAATCTTTTAACCGCATTTAAAGATGCAATGCTCAATTCACGTAACATTTGAAATTTTGATCATGTTGTCCACTCATACCCTACATCTGATATAATCTTGATGACATTAATACGAAAGTAAATGCTGGTGAAATTTCTCATTTCAAACTAGTAAGACATTCCTCATTTCCAGTTGACGTTTCTCATGGTTAAAATTGACATCCTCAGTAATTTACTGGTATTTCTCAGCACGAATCATTTGTAAGTTATTATTTCTAAGTTCAAAGTTGACATTTCTCTGTTCGAAGTTGGAACTGACAAATATCACGAGTACAAATGACACGGATGTAAACCACTAAGAAAGACAGAGACGCCACAGATAAGAGATACCTGTTATTCGATGGTTGTCGTTGGTTGAAAACTTTTTGTAAGTTATATTTGCTTTCGTTTCTGACATAAATGAGGCTGTTTGCATGTTGTCATGTTGGTTCTTATATCTTTGCATGTTGTCATGCTGGTTCGTGTTATATCCTTGCATATTGTCATGTTGGTTCGTGTTACATCCTTGCATGTTGTCATGTTGGTTCGTGTTATATCCTTGCATGTTGTCATGTTGGTTCGTGTTATATCCTTGCATGTTGTCATGTTGGTTCGTGTTATATCCTTGCATGTTGTCATGTTGGTTCGTGTTATATATCCTTGCATATTGTCATGTTGGTTCGTGTTATATCCTTGCATGTTGTCATGTTGGTTCGTGTTATATCCTTGCATGTCGTCATGTTGGTTCGTGTTATATCCTTGCATATTGTCATGTTGGTTCGTGTTATATCCTTGCATATTGTCATGTTGGTTCGTCTTATATCCTTACATGTTGTCATGTTGGTTCGTCTTATATCCTTGCATGTTGTCATGTTGGTTCGTGTTATATCCTTGCATATTGTCATGTTGGTTCGTGTTATATCCTTGCATATTGTCATGTTGGTTCGTGTTATATCCTTGCATGTCGTCATTTTGGTTCGTGTTATATCCTTGCATATTGTCATGTTGGTTCGTGTTATATCCTTGCATGTCGTCATTTTGGTTCGTGTTATATCCTTGCATATTTTCATGTTGGTTCGTGTTATATCCTTGCATGTTGTCATGTTGGTTCGTGTTACATCCTTGCATTCGTCATGTTGGTTCGTCTTATATCCTTGCATGTTGTCATGTTGGTTCGTGTTATATCCTTGTATGTCGTCATGTTCGTTCGTGTTATATCCTTGCATGTCGTCATGTTGGTTCGTGTTATATTCTTGCATTTTGTCATGTTGGTTCGTGTTATATCCTTGCATGTTGTCATGTTGGTTCGTGTTACATCCTTGCATGTTGTCATGTTGGTTCGTCTTATATCCTTGCATGTTGTCATGTTGGTTCGTGTTATATCCTTGCATGTTGTCATGTTGGTTCGTCTTATATCCTTGCATGTTGTCATGTTGGTTCGTGTTATATCCTTGTATGTCGTCATGTTCGTTCGTGTTATATCCTTGCATGTCTTCATGTTGGTTTGTGTTATATTCTTGCATGTTGTCATGTTGGTTCGTGTTATATCCTTGCATGTTGTCATGTTGGTTCGTCTTATATCCTTGCATGTTGCCATGTTGATTCGTCTTATATACTTGCGTGTTGTCATGTTGGTTCGTCTTATATTCTTGCATGTTGTTATGTTGGTTCATCTTATATCCTTGCATGTCGTCATGTTCGTTCGTGTTATATCCTTGCATGTTGTCATGTTGGTTCGTGTTATACCCTTGCATGTTGCCATGTTGGTTCGTCTTATATCCTTGCGTGTTGTCATGTTGGTTCGTGTTATATCTGACTATAAGGTATGGGTATATACGTTTTTTGCTGAAGAGTGTAGTGGATGGCATCTTCGTTCTTAATTCTCTGGTGTATAGTTGTTTCGCTGGTTCGCAAACTGCATCTCCATTTTTAATTAATCGCTAATGAGCAAAGTAAATACCGTATAGTTCGGGGGGGGGGGGGATAAGAAATGACTAAATGTGAGATTAAAATTGATGTAATAAAAAAATATGTAGATACATTTAACTTTTAATCAACTCTGTGAACAGTCCAAATATGACATCTTGGTTAATCTTACAATTCTTATTTCGATTAGATGTCATGTTTGAAAATTGAGGAGAAAGATATAGCTATGCTACATTAAAAATTTTAAATCTTTTTATATCAGCATTTTTTAATTTACTGCTGTCTAAATAAACATCAATTGCTTACGCATATTTCTAATAATTATATGCACCTTTATATTTTTACATACCATACATTATAATATTTTTGATTTCACTTTTCAGAACAATATTAATTATGTCATCTATAATAACATAAGTGATGAAATATAAGAGAATTCCATGCCTTGGTAACCTGGTCGAAGGAAAATTTATATGGCTTTACGACTATATGATTTAAATATTAACCGCCTTGAAAAAACTATAAATTCAGACACAGGTAAGCTAATCGAAGGTAAGTTAATCGATGGATATTTAAAAATAACTCTATATATGTTTATATTGACAACGTACGATGTTTGTAAATATTCTAGTATATTGATTTTTCGTACGAACCTTGATATTTGTCAGGTAATAGAGACTTTTTATATATATATTGCATGTTTGATGTATTTTGTGTATTTTACTGTTTGATTCTTCAATTTAATTAACATGATCGTATACAAATTGCATATCATCAATATGTTTTTTGATAATTATCTCCCTTTGATAATTTCAACATAATATTTTGTTCCTCCTTATTTCAACGTACCCTGTTGTTGTCTGAAATTGGTTACAATGCAGTTTAATTTATATTTTACAATTTCATACGTCTTTGAATATTTATTTGTATGTTGTCATAATTAAAAACACGGAGATGTGGAGGTTTCGTAAATTAGACATCACCAACCAAACGACATAAACAACTAAACGGAATCTAAAGGCTAGATATGTTGCACACGAATTTTTTTTTTTTTCTTTCTCAGATCAATCATACAGAGAAGTTTAAATTTGTGTCATTCATTCAGTTTCTGTCGTATATAATTACAGATTAAATATTGTTCATGAAAAACTTGTATATAAACGTACTTTCTTGTCCCAGTCACTTTAAAAAAAATGTGTTTGATCTTTGCAAGTAATTTTTTGTGCAGTCAGTACATTGAATTAGATATAACATTTTTAAGCAAAGAAACAGTTTATTTTTTAGAGAGATTGATAAGATATTGATTCCTGAATGGTCCAAAACAACCAAAATGGCATGTCCCTAGACCGCCTGTTCAACATTCATACTCTCAAATATCGTAAAAAAAATGAAGAAATAAATATTAATTTTACTTAATATAAGTTCTTTAATAATTCAAAAGTATGTTTAGAGCCAACATATTTTAATAAACAGCTTTTAACATAGGATTTTTTTTATTTTAGAAGGTGTGTCCCTAACACAGTGTCCACTACGAAAGGAAGTCAATAAAACTTGCTTATAAACAGTTTTATAAAATCAATGTAATTTTTTGTTTGCAAGAGATATAAACATTAGGGTCTTACAAAAGAAGTGATGCTTTTATAACGGCAATTAAACTGTTGGTAAGAAAAATTGAGCACATCAAATGGACCAGAGTGATACCGTATTTTTGTAAATGTCCACTACGAAACGGGTCAAATCTCCTTCAGTAACTGGTTTTAAAATTATGAAAAAAATATCAGTGTACAGCTTAATAACGCTTTGATGAATACAGTCAGTCTTGTTACTATTGCAATATTGGGGTTGTGAGAAAAAAATAAAGCACTCACACCACATCTTCCTATATCTGAATACGTCCCCTACGAAACGGTCCCCTACGAAACAAGTTTGGGAGAAAAACGTTTCGTAGTGGACACTACCACTACCATGCAGTCTTTTTTTACTCTTTTTTCAATTATATTCGTGCAAAGCAAATAACAAAGGTTAGTTTCATGTAATTTTTATTATGTTTTTATTAACATAGAATAGGGTTGATGTCAACTACGAAACTTTTTGTCCACTACGAAACGGTTTTGTCAACTACGAAACGCATCAAAATGTCCACTACGTAACATGAGTTATCAATAAAAAATGGTTCTCCAATTCAGAAAAAAATGAGATTTTTCTAGTATATAACGTAAACAAACTGGAATGTCTATAGCATGTATAGGAAACATTTAAAATTGCAAAAATATGTGTGTTTAGAAGCAGTTTCGTAGGGGACAAAAGTCCCCTACGAAACAGTACACAAATTATGAAAATAATATCATTTTAAAGAGTATCTAAGATTGCACTTTTTGTTTACAAACAGGTCTATAATAGAGGTATTCAAAATAACTCTTGAAAATAAATTTTAGACTAGTTGATTTTCCATTTTTTTTTTTAGGTCTGAAAGGAACGCTTTTATTGAAAAACGCCCATGTAGCAATCTAATCACAGTAACGTACCCTATTCTTAAGATACATCTCTTTTGTTCATATAAATTTCAAGTCATTAAATTTTTTCTTGACGTGTATTTCACCATTTATTTACTATTGATTCTCAATAAAATTTATAAGAAATATGCAAATATATACTGTAACAAATCCACGGTCGGTAACACAAACATCTATAATATGCAGCAATTTGTATATTTATTTTTTTTCTTTCTCATTTGATCCAGGTGAAGAAATAACAAAATGTCTTCAACTAAATTTCGTCTGGCACAACTGTACAATCCTTGTGATTGTGAAAAGAAGAAAAAACATGAGTTACATTACATAACCTTTGACGAAACATTTACAAGACTACAAGAAGTTACAGATGAAGTCCTTAAATATTTCGACAACAAAGGGGAAGTACTCCAGTTTGTTCTTGGTCACATTCCCGTCAAGTCAAAAGAGGATAGTACCTTTACTTTCACGGACAGAAAAACATGGCAAAAGAAGGAACTGAAAGACCGGAAGAGGTTCTGGGAGGAGAAAGGATATGACCAAATGGTAGTGATTGGCTGTGTGGAAGAAGACCTTATTCGTGACGACGCCATCGATGCCATGAAAGATTCCGAGATCTACGCCATTGCCTTAGCACAAAGATTGCTCATGCATTACATTTATAATAAACCAGAAGAAAGATTGTTCAACGACTCACTCCAGCTTAGCAGAACATCTCTGGAGAAAACAGATGGGACTGTTCTTTATATCGCAATCAAGTTTAAATCTAAACAGAAGTATGTACATTTGAAATCTATACTTAAATTTAGCTGATAAATTACGAGAAATTATTCGACCCTTACACTCTTTAATTTCATGATTTGTAATTATGTGGGGCCTTGGAAATCAATAATGGGGAAATAAAAAAATCAGACTAAAAACAAGATAAGAAATTTCCTAAACAATAATAAAAGAACACGCTTTTGCATTGAATTCCTTTTATATCATACAACACAAACATTTTATGAATTATACGGATACAGATAACTAACATAAAAGTGTATTTTTGTTTCAACTTTTTTTAATATATGAAAATGTGTATGATTGAATTTAACTGAGCAAATCAATCGCTAAAATGAGTGTTTCTATATTGAAAATTAAACATTCTTGATTTGAACTTTTCTATGTTTTATTTATCGTGAACACCAGAAATAGCCAAAAGTTAAGCCCTAGACTAGTTTGTTATCAAATGATATAAAAATACAAATTTAGTCTCAATTATTCAAATTTATTTTTTTTCAGAAAAGAAAAATCAAAGCCACGTCGAAAATGGTAAGTGTTCAAAAGATATATATATTAACATTTTAAAAGATGAAACGGTTTGATATTATTTGAAGGCGCATATATTTTAATTTTTAGAATCCCTGAGTATGCAATATAACAAAAGGTAATTAATCTTAACTTTGAAATAAAAACAAAACACAAAGCCTTAATGATCTGAATTTAGAATGTCTAAATCTGCTTTCTGACCAATTTACGCAAATATGCACGTCGTTATATGAAAATTGTATTCAAAATAAAAAATGCGTCTCTCATGGCATGATATCACCTTGAATACCCATTTGTGTTGTTACTTTTGTTAAATTAATTTTTGTAGCACACACTTTTTCAATAAAAGTTTAAAATTTAGTTAAAATGTTAAAAAGGTAAATTAAAAATTACTTTTAATATTGTATAGTTATTCAAATCAGCTCTCGCCGCGATATAGTCTATTGGCGCTCAGATGTCGTAAAGCAAACACCATGATCAATCTATCAATTAATCGATCTTCAAGAAAAGTCTTGGATACTTATTTTATTCACTACATATGACTATAGTTGTATATAGTAAAATATATATGTACATGTGTTATTGGGTCTTATAAGACATACTTCGTTTCATACTACAACTAGTTGTGTTTATTTCCTGAATATAGTAACAAAGCTATATTTTGTACCATTGGCGGATCCAGGGGGGGGGGGGGGGTGTCCGGGGGTTGGAACCCCCCTTTTTTTGGCCGATCAATGCATTTGAATGGGGAAATATTGTTGGAACCCCTCCCCCTTTGTCCTGGGTTGGGAACCCCCCTTTTTAAAATGGCTGGATCCGCCCCTGTGTACTATGTCAATTTCATCATGGAACACTTCCTGTCCATTAAGGGATGAACATAAGTTTTCCATTTACGTTACGTCAATTTATTAACTTAAGCTGCAGTATAAAGACAATATTAGGTCAATGTCAAAAAAATATAAACTTTTTTGTACTCGGCGCAAAACTTGGGAAGGGGTCGATACAACCTCGCCCTTCCCTAGTTTCTCAGCCTCATACAAAAAAGTTTATATTTTCCTGACATTGACCTAAAATTGTATATGTCATACATTTGAATTGTCTCCTTGTGTAATAGGTCTTATTTTACTTGAAAGGAAATCTAGGAGTTCCAGTAGTAGTAGCAGTAGCAGCAGCAGCAGCAGCAGCAGTAGCAGTTCTGATAAATCAAGCAGCGACTCAAGGTATTAACACGCTTTTCGTTACATTTCAAACTGTCATAGTAATCATGTGTTCAGAATTTTTATATAAAAGAAAAAAACAACGTTTTATTGCCGAAGCAATTGGCTTTTTTTTATCCGGACGATTTATAATTCTATAATTATGTTCGGAAATAATGGCATGCATTGTTAAATGAAATCGGTATAAATACAAAAACAAATTATGTTCAAATGAAAGTATTTTTTTTGTAGTTCTGATGATGAAAGCAATGATTCATCAGATGGATCTAGAGGAAGATCAAGAAAGCCAAGGTATCTGTGAAAACTAAAGTATACTTACAAATATCAAATTTAGAATTCGTCATCTATTAATGAAAAGTTAAGACTTAACTTTGCGATTAACCATTGTTTACGTCAGTCGCAAGTGGTATTCTATGATATGTGGTATTTGTAAACATTTCGACAAAGTGAGAGGTAATCAATTAACTATAAAATGATAAAATTTGTGAATTTTTTACACAGCCATACCCAACTATATCAGTCCTATTCAGGACCGATAACTCTGTCGATAGATATTATCGGGTATGCAATATTGTTAAAACCAGACCAATCGTATTAAACGTCTCTGTTGGAATGTATATAATAAATCTTTTGTTTTACACAATTTAAACTTTAAATCGATTTATTGCCTGAATTTAGCTTTAAATATTGAATTAAAAGATAAATAACAATAAAATCATATTCAATGAAACAAATTCATTTAAATTAAAATTTAATTCAGAATATTTCTTTGAAATAATTATAGAAACATATAAATATTTGAATGCCTTTTAAGCAAAAAATATTTTTTTAAAGAAATTTTCATAATATTCATATTTTCCTAAAGTTTATACTTTAGTTTATAAGTTTATAAACATACTTCTTCTGATTTGACACGGGAAGGAGAAGATATTTATTTGTACATTTATGAAAACTTTTGTATATCACAAAATTTAAACTCTGGTAATACATGTATACACACTGACAGGATGTTTAATGTCAGCTGGTTGCTTTTGGTTTTCACGTCTACCTGACAATATATTATGATGTAACATTATAACCCAAGTTAGATTTCACCTGTTTGGTCAAGGAATGAAATTTTAAAGGTATAGAATATTTATCTATTATAATTGGACATTGTTTTTTTTCTCTTAGGATGAAAACATTTTTGTTTTTGTTTTAAAAGAAATGAATAAATATATTTCTAAAAAAAGATAAAATATACAGAAAACTTGAAAAACACCTTTAAAAAAGAAGAGATTTTTTATATTATAGATATTGTAAAGTATTTTCTGGTAACAGTATATCTCCTGGATGAATATCTGTCAAAATAAATGTTCCTGTGTCACACTTAAAATAAAAAAAATTTATTAAGACATTTTGAAATCAATGATATCGAAATATCACTAAAGGAAAATAACAGAAACATCAGAGATTCTTTATGAAAAATTAGATATAATCTAGGAAAGTCTACTATAGAAATCATTGAATTGATGCAACATTTTCATATGATACATCAGCCGCCATTTTGAAAATCTCGGAAAATTCCCGTTTTCAAATCGATGTTTGACCGAAATTGCCCTGAAATTAAACTGTTTTAAGTAGTATTTCTCCCCAGCTATATGTTTGAATATACTTAATCGATTTGCAAAGTTTGTTTTTTATTTACAGAATTTCTTTATTTGTTGTAAAAGTAGACATGGGTATCGGTAATTTAGCATTGAGTCAACGGAGAAATGATGAGAAAAAGTGCATGTTTTACGATTCCGATTTGACCGAATTTATTCAAAAATTAAACTGTTAGGACCAACATTGATTGATAGAAATATGTTTGAATATCAAGGATTGATTTGCAAAAGTAAGAAAACGGATTAGGTTTAAGAGAAAATTAAACTTTATTGAAGCATATATGCATTCTATATGGGGAAATATAAAACAAAATGGCGGGTAATATACGTCACAAAAGTCACGTGATGTCCAACTTAGTTGGATTTTAAAAATCCGGCCCACCGGAAATACATTTAAAGATAAGGTCGAATAATAATTTTAAGATTTAATGTCAAATTGAACAAGGTGCCAAAGTAACTACCATTATAGAGATTTTACAAGTATTTGGAATATATTTATAGTTTCATAAATATGTGTAAATTAATAGTGAGTATATACACGTTTTTTGTTTGTTATTTAAACAGGAAAGAAAAATCGAACCACCATCGAAAAGGGTGAGTTATTAGCGTTAGTTAAAGGATTCATGCAAACATGCAATACAGGGCAATTTGAATGATTGATAATGCTACCTGCAACAGAACGATAACTTAAGATGGTACCTAACACTACAGGGAGATAACTCTGTAAAATCAGCTAAACGTTTGAATTACGGTGTGCTGTTAAGGGAATATGAAGCTTCTCAATGATCAAAACTAGATTTTGTCAAACTGCTATATAACCAGTGTAATTTTTCTGATAAAACGGGTGGTTCAAAGTTTTTGAAATTTTTATATTTTTGTCAAAGGGTCAAAGTATATACTTTGTCCAAATTTTATGAAAATTAAACGAGCCAAATTAATTTTAGTGAAAGTGTTGGGTACCACCTTAACTTCTAATAGAGGAATTAAGTTCATACGATACAGTTACAGGGAAGTTAATGACGTTGCTAACGTAAATTGTTATTTTCGCGACGTCAAACTATATGACTTATCGGGAAAAGATTCAGTTTTTGACTGATTTTTATCATTCAAACTTATTTGACTTGAAAACGAGTTCATAGACCCCTCTTTTTTAAAATGCCATTTGGTTTGATTACGCGAAAAGATTATGTGTGCTAATTTTCATGAAAACGTAAATAGTGCATTTTTTTTAATTTGATAAATGTACAGCAAAAATGGTGTGTTTTTCTAAGTTCATGAACATTTGATAAATATAACTTATTTCTGTATAAAAAATGTATGATTTTTAGAATACTTATAAAATACAGAAATTACCAATTATTTAACAAAAAACAATCAGTGTTTATCTTTTAAAACAATAAAGTTATGGCTTTCTTTCGAAAGGGAAAATACGGCCACAAATCCGAATTTTGAGCAAATGTATATACAAAATTTCGACCTCATTTTACTTAAAAAGAAGAACATGAAGGTATTTTTTTTATTACATATTTGATTTAATCAGGTAAAAAAAAATTGTATATATGTATTTTTTTTTATCAAAATGTAAATACGGGATCAAAACTGTACCGTACGTATGCCCTTAAGACGTTCATGGAAAATCAAAAGCTTTCTTTGAGATTTATTCTATGGCATGTATTATCAGCCAAGATAAGTAAAATTTTCAGTGTGCTATTGACCTAATACGATATATACGGGGCCAGTAAGATCCATATATTGGTGATACTGATATCGTATATATCGTAATAGGTCAGTCACTATAGCACACTGTGTAACGGATTTATCTTACCGACTATCTTATCATGTGGAATTCAGACTAGTTGCCTATTTTAAATAAAAAGAAACAAACGTGAAATAAAAAAGTTCTGCATTTATTGTCAATCTTTTATCATCAATTTCTTCAGCTGTTGTCCAGGCGAAACGTTTCAGATTTTTCTTTGAAACGTCACGTTTTTATTATAAAACGAAATGTTCTTACTTACCGTGTATTAAAATAAAATACTAAGAAACCCAATATTAAGTAACCAGGGTCTTCATGTGTTGGCTTTTAGCCACTGATCTTCCTAGAAATATATAGGAGGTAAGATAACATACTTTCACGACTTTTCTGCTTCTAAAATAATTGACAACTATATTATTATTTATTGTATATTTTCCAGTTGCAATGATGAAAAAGTTGGTTTATCAGATAGATCAAAGAGCAGATCAAGAAAAACAAGGTAAATTTGAAATCTGCGGTTTACATTTACATACAATGTCGTGGAATACTTCATCTATTATTAATCAAAGTACTGAAGTACTGAACATCGGATGACAGAAAGTTCTTGTGGATGGTGAAAAGCGCTTATCACAGAAAAAAATCACATCTCTATACCTGAAACTGAGATTAATGTACAAAGGTATTTTTTAGACAAGTTCGTGTGTGGATGATGAATAAATGACAGGAAATGCAACCTCACTGTTATAACTAGTACTGTATAGTGTAGTGATACAAATCAGTATACAATTGTTTGTTGTTATATAATATATTAATATTACAGTTACATGTATATATAATCGGTTCATCCATTTGTATATCATTCTTATATATTATTCAAATAATAGTGCTGTGGCAAGAACTGGTTCCCTACTGAAAAATTGAATATTTTGCCATAATCCCTGCATGCAGATATATTTTAAAGTATTCGTGTCATTTCACCTTCATTCGTTTGTGTTACCCTGTAGTCAGTATATTCACGTGTGGTTTTTTTTAATTTTTATTTTAGCAAGAAAGAGAAATCGAAACACCATCGCAAATGGTAAGTTATTAAAGTTAATTACGATATATGTACTTCTGAATGAACAATGACTTTATCCAAAAAGGAACAACATAGCCAATTATATCACATCATACTTAAATGTCATTGGATAATTTAGCTCATACGAATCTTGGTTAGGAAAATGTACAATTCTCTTAGTTTAACTGAGCATAGAATAAGAAGCAAAAATAAAAACAACAAGAAAACTGCCATTAGATTTCAGCTTGTTTTATGTATTATTTAAATATAATTTAATTTTAGATGTTACATGTCTTCTGATTGGCTGACGTTATTTTGTTATCAGCCCATAGACATGTGACCGTGACGTCATCAACGTTTTTTCATGGTTTTCTACGGTTTAAAATGGAATTTAGAATTAAATTATTATAAGAAATGAGTGTAATATTTTTTCTGTCTATTCGAAATAACATAAAAAATGTGGTGCACACTGTTAAATAACCCGCTACGCGCGTTATTCAGTGTGCACCAAATTGTTTATGTTATTTCTTCATAGACAGAAAAAATATTACAGTCATTCCTTAAATATATGAATGATATGTATCTTCGTGTATTTTAACCATGTTAACATAATTTCACGGATTTTCTATTTCTCAATAATTTTACATTTCTAGTTCTGATGATGAAAGCGGTGGTTTATCCGATAGATCAATGAGTAGATCAAGAAAGCCAAGGTAATTATTTGAAACACAATCAGGTACAATGTCAAAACATACTTCTTCTATTGTTCATGGGACTCGGTGGCCAAGTGGTCTGAGTATTTAAACTACTGTTTCACCTGCCTGTAAATAATGAGTTTATGAGTTTGAATCCCGTACGTTAGTAATTCGCTTGAACCCAATCTTAATAAACAAGGATTGTCAGTTTCCTTGCAGAAGGTCTGTAGTTCTCCCCTAGAACTTCGGCTTTTTCCATTAAAAAAGTACGCCACGAAGTAGCCAATAGTGCTGACAATGCATTAAATATAAAAAAGAAGATGTGGTATGATTGCCAATGAGACAATTATCTACAAAAGACAAAAATGACACAGAATTAACAACTATAGGTCACCAGTATATAGTTAATAATTTAATATTCTTCACACAAATAAAACGAAAAATGAGAGAAAAATATTTAAACGATATTTTTAGATTTATCATTGATTTATATCTTTCAGCAATTCTAGTTATTCAATACCTAAGATGATCTAAGATTTAAATTTCGATAGAGTAAGAGACCATATTTAAATAGCATAAATATGCGTTAATCGATAGTGAGTATTATGTATACACGTGTTGTTGTTTTTTTTTCAGCAGGAAAGAGAAATCAAAACACCACCGAAAAGGGTAAGTTATGACCGTTAATTAAAGGATTCAAGTGAACAATACAAGCAGTCCTGAATGAACAATAGTTTTATCTGAAAAGAAACAATTTCAAAACTTTCGATCGGGTAAGACACTCGTGTTATGACTATTTTGGAATTTCCTTTGTGACGTGCATTATCGGTAAAGACGACGTAGGATTTAATAAATAAGCCATAGAAACTATTTTCTGTAAATGTATAGTACTTTTTTTCGAATTTATATGGTATACTTACACCCATGCCAAATGATCGCTGGTTATAGTGGGCGTCTAACGGCCGATCATATTACACCATACTTTTATGTTATTGGATTATTTTGGCTTAAACAAATGCATTGCTTGAGATTTAAAAGGAAAATACAGAATTATTTTAGTCTAACTGAACACAAACTGAAATGATCAGAATGCTGTGAAAAAGTTTTAGCATTTGTGTTTGTACTGTCATACGACTTTTATGTGTTCATTGTATATGTTAGTATGATTACATGGCTTTATTTTATTTTTCCAGTTCTGATGATGAAAGTGGTGATCAATCAGATGGATCTAGAAGTAGAAAGCCAAGGTATAAAATGTGTATTGTAAGAACAGGGAAAATAAAATTCAGAATGGAAATGAGAAATGTGTCAAAGCGACCCGACCATAGAGCAGACAACAGTCAAAGGCCACAAAGGGGTCTTCAATTTTACTATAGCGAGGAACTCCCGCACCCGAAGGCGTCCTTCAGCTGGCCCCTTAACAAATATGTATACTAGTTCAGTGATAATGGACGTATACTAAATTCCGAATTATACACAAGAAACTAAAATTTAAAATCATACAAGACTAACAAAGGCCAGAGGCTCCTGACCTGGGACAGGCGCAAACTTGTATCGGGGTTAAACATGTTTTTTGAGATCTCAACCCTGTTTGATTCGTTATTATATTAGTAAAGATTTGTTAGATTGCTATTTTTAGTAGTAAGATATCAGGCAAAGTCTAAAAGAAAAGCGGAAATTACCAAAGGAATAGGCAAACTCATAACGTGGAAAACAAATTTAAATACCATCAAGAAACAAAAAACGAGCAAGAGACGAACAACAGTCCACAAACACCACCTTCAAAAACTAAAAGATTAACAAAAGAACCCCACCTTAAACTAGGAGGGGTCTCTAATGACTACAAATGAATAGCAGATCCTACCTCATATATTGGCGGATCCATCCATTTTAAAGGGAGGTTCCAACCCAGGACAAAAAGGGGGGTCCAACTATATTTCCCCATTCAAATGCATTGATCGTTCAAAAAGGGGGATTTCAAACCCCACACACACCCTGGATCCGCCACTGCTTACGTATGGCATCGTCGTTTAAACCTGTGGTATGGATATCATATAATTCTTCTAACTTTAAAAAAAAATATATTTTCTTTGTTATATTGATCCATTTATTATTGTCTTATATTACTTTCAGGAAGTATTAGATAAGAGATGTAGACGTCATAGTTGCTTTAAACATGAACTCCGTAGAATAATATATTCCTAAGTGGACTTTATATTCAGACGTACCATGAGTGATTTGACATAAGTTATTCAAACCTATGGACCGTGTACTAGTTGTGTTAAAGAAGTGTTTAATACTGATATCAGTAGTACTCTATCCAATCCTATCCAGGTGAACAACCGGAAGTGTCTCTTTGGAAAACCTGCGTTGTGGTCGTGCTCAGTAATCCAATTCACAAGATCGGACATTTTTGTGTCTGATTTCGTTAATTGTTTAACCACATATTATTTGATTATACAAGTTGAGTGTATATTTTTATTCTAAAATTTGAAATTAAGCTTTATAATTATAAAAAAATCGAAGAAAATGCTTTCATAGAATTTTATAGTCCGTACATTTACAAACACTTTACTGAAATATAACAAATAATACCACAGGAGTTTTATATTTCAATATCCTTTAAATACCAGGCAGCTTAGGGCATTCAAATAAACAAAGGCACTGGACATCTCTGATGTTATATACGTAGATATAAGGATACTATGAATAATGAGAGATGTTGATAACGTCAATGAGACAGCAACCCAACGAAAAAAGTAAACAAAAGTTATCTTCAGGGAAGCAGTCAAGTCGTCAACAACATCAGACTAGCTAGCTTATACATCGTCCCAAATCAATAAAAGTTGGGGAAATTTTAAACAGAAACAAAGACCATTTCAAAGCTTGTACTTATTTGTTGAAATGTTTATAATGCCCCATCTACGATAGTAGAGGGCATTATGATTTCTGGTTTGTGCGTCCGTTTGTTCATCCGTCCTTCCGATCGTCCGTCCGTTCGTACGTTTCTCTGTCCCGCTTCAGGTTAAAGTTTTTGGTCGAGGTAGTTTTTGATGAAGTTGAAGTCCAATCAACCTAAAACTCAGTATACATGTTCCTTATGCTATAATCTTTCTAATTTTAATGCCAAATTAAGAGTTTTGACCCCCAATTTCATGGTCCATTGAACATTTCAAGTTATTTTGCAGTCAAACTTCAGTTTGCGGTAAACAATATACAAGTAGCATTTAATGATTATAAATTGAAAAATCGAAGTTCAATCATATCAAATTTATGAATCTCGTTTTGGTTTTATTGACTGATGTAATACTGTGAGGTTAATGGTAATATGTTCTAAAAAGTTATAATTTTACAGTTCCTGTATGCCATTATTATTATTATTTCATGATCATATTTTCTTTTAAAAATCCCGGACTAGGTTTTGAGAGAAATAAATAAAAACCTGATAATATGATTGTAGAACTCGAAAAAAGGATGTATGCGTTATAGTTAGTTATCAAAACAGTAATGCCATTACACATAAAGTGGACAATATTGACAACTATTAATACTTGCTATAAACATGAGAGGATCGATTTGATCGTATGTAACTAACAAGCAGTCTACACTAGAAAAAAATGGGACTGGTTTGCTTGAAAAAGGGATCCGTTTACTCCAAAAAACACAATACATGTATCAACTGTGGGCATAAATTATTGTATTGAGCTCGAGGTAAAAGAGATATTTGCAAATCATTAAAAATCTCGCATACTATGCATTTTCTGCAGTGACGACCTTTGATAAAAGTTCACAGGACAATAAGGAACGACAACAAAAGTTCCATGTAGGATAAAACAACTTAATTCACATATTTTTTTTTCACTGACCCCAACCCTCTCTTAACTTAATTTCGGGAAAAAAATTATTGACCAATACAGATATATGTAAAATCGATGTCAAATAAACAAAACTTGCAGCACTTTTTACCCCATCCCCAAATATTTGAATTATTTGTTATTTATTATTCATGATACATTGATGAATAGAGATGTGAATAGATATCAATCACTAGGCTTATTATAAATTCCTGATGCATATAATGATGATACAAGTAACTTTGTTACATTCCTCCAATGCTAATAAAAGAAAGTTTTTAAACATTGAAATTTTCTTTAATTTAAAAGCTCGATGTTAATAACAGTATTCTTGAGATATATATATGTACAGTGAATTTGTATAATCAGTGATTATGTAGAATCCCCGAATTTTTCAGGGATTATGTAGAATCACTGGTCAGTTTAGGGATTGTATATACTCACTAAAACTTTCAGGCATTATGTATAATCACTAGAAAACTGTCAGAGATTATACATAATAACTGAAGTGATGAATTAGTTGTATTTATATAGAAATGAATAAATTAAGTTAAATAATTAGTTCTAAAATAGACATATTAAAACGTCATTTTAAACAAAAGTTGTGAAATGTTAAGCACAATATACATGTATAAGAATGTCAGTTTTAGTTTGTTACCCCGATTTTGTTTTTTGTCCATGGATTTATGAGTTTGAACAGCGGTATACTGCTGTTGCCTTTATATATAACAACAATACATTAAAATGTTAGAAACAATATACTTAAATATTTAGCACAATGATTATATTTAAATGTTAAGAACAATATTTCAAAAACAATCATCTATTTTTACAAATTAATTTGAATGACATCGACTATTTGAATCACATGTATGTTTTTACCACAACATCCGCATTTTAACAAATATTGTCCTTCACATATCGAATCAGATTTTACACATCGAAGAACAATAAAGTGTTCAGTACAAACAGCTGAGGTACTAAAACTAGAGGATATCATGTTTTAATGTCTTGTTCACAAAATACAAAGAACCTTATTCACCATTTGTTGAACCACACATAACATGCCCTGTGGATTTACACTTGAGTTTTTTTGTTATATAATCTTAATAAACCATGATGGATTAAAATTGAAATTAAGTAGATTGCATATCAACCAAAAATGTGTCTACGTGAATTAAATTCTTTACAAACAATAGGTCCAACCAAGGATTTGTCTAGAAAGACCATACACATCTTTGGTTCAACACCAAGTCGTCCCAAACCTGACCAAAATAATAGGATACAAATGAGATGCTAATCACAGAAATGTGCATAGTGATAAAAAGTACTTAAAAAAAACTATATATCTAGCTTTTATTACTTTTGCTTTAATCACAAAAACAATGTTCGTCAAATATTTAGACTTGTTTTTATCTATAACCAATAGCTAACATCCTATATTGATGTATAATGATGTGCAATATGTATGATATATAGTAGATGGTAGCCAGAATCTTTACATAATTTAAAGCATGTCTTACTGTCCTTAAACTTTCTAAGAACAAACAAAGTATGATTTTGTCCATATTTAATTTTTATCAAACGAAGGATCTTTGAATTATTGATAATACCTAAAATAATTTCAGGGAATTTATAGAATAATTATTAAAATGTTCAGTGATTATGTAAAATCACTGGTCATTTTCAGGGATTCTATATAACCACTTATGAGTTTAGTGATTCTACATAAATCAGGGATTCTACATAATACAAATTCACTGTATATGGAAATAAAATGTGTGTACGGAAGGTTCCAAGGTAAGTCCAACATGACGTTGTCTGGTTCCTTCATATTAAAGTTTATGTTATTTATACTTAAACATATTTATTCCTGGTATAAAGTTTCTTCACTCTTCTATCGCTATAAAGTTCCCACAGTAATAATATATAAGTATTATCACAACAAAAATCCATGTTCTACATTGTTCTATATGTAACTATACACGTTATTGAGTGGATTCTATTTCTAATTCACAAATTATTGCTCAGATTCCACTTTGTAGATCAACTCGGGAATATTTCCGAAGGTTGGCATTCGGCTTATCATCAGCAACGGATTTTCCAATGAAAGTTCTTCGGGTTTCATGGTTTGCTGAGGTGTTCGACTTGACAACGAAGTGTATCTTTTACGTTTCGACTTCTGTATCATGCCCTTCAGACATGAGAGTGGGTTAGATTGTCCATCTTCATTTTCGGTGACCACGCTCTGAATTTCGTCTGTGAAACCCGCCACTTCTTCGTCAGGCTTTGTCAAAGTCTGTCTTGTCCTAATGAAAGTTTTGGCTAACCAGCGTTTTAAATTTGTCCCCGCCCATTTGGCAATAATTAATATGACCACAGTTAGGACAATAAAGACCCATATTTGAAATGTAGACTCTCTCTTTTGCAAGTCCGGCATCTTATTATCCCCGTTAAGTTTTTGAACCAAGGAATCCATTGAAAGAGTTGCAATTCCTTTTAACGCTTGCAACAGCGGGCGTGATTGATTTTCCGGGATAATAACGTATAAATGTTTCCACATATTAACAAATGTATTATTATAATTTTTCATAAACTTGGCAAATGGTTCATCGATATTTAGTTTAGATTCAATGTGATAGTAGGGTAGTAAAGTAAACTGATCGTTATTAGCTGAGCAACCGACATCGAGAGTTAATAAATCGATAGGCGGTTTCATTATTTTTTCTACGGCCTGACTGTTAGGTCCACGTTAATTAACATACGCAACGGCTTGGCTATAACGATTAGCCACGTTCCCGAAGATAAGTATTCCGCCATTGGAAGTATTGTATTAATTTTAAGCCCAATACACACTTTACCACGATCGCACCACGCTCACCGCGATCTAAAATAAATTCAGATCGTCGTTAGGTCACGGTATGAGCGTCATGAAAATGTAAATTTCCGTTGTTTACACGATGCTACTACGTCCTCATTACGCTCCTACAACGATCCTGTTACGACTATACCACGTTCTAACTGCGCTTATTCTGCGACCTCACTACGCTTATCAAGATCTTTCTACGCTCATCACGTTCTCAGTACGATTATACCACGAGTTATCCGATTGCAGCACGATCTTACCACGCTTCTACTGCGATTATAGCACGTTCTTACCACGAATATACTACGTTCATACCGCGATCTTACTATGTTTTCAGCAATAACGCCAACATCGTGTTCCATATCAATATAGTTCCATTCCTTCTATCTCTGATTAATACGTAGATTCGTAGAAACAATACAGACATGCCACCAAAATCTACTAGAACACGTGGGAGAGGTGGCAGGCCGGGTTTGATGTAGAGGCAGATGGAGCTCTGATAGAAACGAACCCCGATCAAGAGATGTCGGACCGACCAATCGAATCTAAATTACAACCTATTGGTGGTCCATAAAGCTCAAATGACGATATTGTAGTGAACGATAGCAGACAAATGTGTCAATAGATATAGGAATGTGTGGTATGAGTGCCAATGAGACGCCTCTCCATCCAAGTAACAATTTATAAAAGTAAACCATTATAGGCCAAGGTACGGCCTTCAACACGTAACCTTGGCTCACACCGAACAGCAAGCTATAAAGGGCCCCAAAAATTAGGTGTGTAAAACCATTCAAACGGGAAATTCAACGGTCTAATCTATATAAAAACGAGAAGCATGGTTGAGCCGTTAGAGAAGATGGACAAGAAGTCCTAATTACATACAAACAAACAAACCTGGAGAGATTTAATATATTTTATGTGAAAATGACCATGAGAATGATGGTCGTAATATGAACGTAGTCAGGTTGCAAGAAGAGCGTGATGAGGACGGCAAGGGCGTGCTAGAATCGTCCTATGGTCTTGAACAGCGTGTTGTAAACGTGGTATAGTCGTAGTGTAAGCGTAGTTGGGTCGCGGTGAGAACGTGATGGTCGTAGTGAGGTCGTAGCGCAGTCTCTCCGAATAGAATCACGCTTTCGCTACGTTGGCACAGCGACCTTAGTACGCTCTCACTACGCTTCTACTACGACACGATTTCGCCGAGACCGCACCACGATTGTTTTGAACATGTCCAAAGTAGGCCACGCTCATTACGATCTTGAAGACCTCACCACGTACGACCGTGATACGACCTTACTACGATCTACACGATCGTACTACGATCATCAAAATTTGCAGTTTTTTCACAGATCGTAGTGCGATCGTGGCCTAGAGGGACTGCGGTATTAATGGTGGTATGACAATTATTTTCAATCAATTTTACATCATTCTTAAATGTTAAGGCAGTAGGAATGAAACAGCAGGGTAGTTGGTTGAATTGGCAAGGAGCGAGAAGCAGGGCTTTGACCTTGAGCGAGATTTGGAGTATGGAGGGATACAGATTGAGTTTTCTACTAAGATCAGTGTATGATGTTTTACCAAGCCCATCAAACCTCTATACATGGGGGTTGATAGAAGACCCAACGTGCACCTTATGCAAAGACAAACCAGCATCTCTACAGCATGTGTTGTCAGCATGTCCAGTCGCATTGAAAGATGGAAGATATACATGGAGGCATGACAGTGTATTGAAAACAATAGCAGCAAAGTTGGATACCACCAGGAGAAAGAAGAGAAAGATGCAGAAGAACATCACATTTGTAAATTTTGTGAGGGCTGGAGAAAAGAAAGACAACCAGGCAGAAGGTTTAGGGATACTTGGAACAGCATCAGACTGGCAGATGACAGCAGACATACATCAACGCATGAGTTTCCCAGCAGAAATAGCAGCAACATCGCTAAGACCAGATATAGTCATTTGGTCACAGGGAACTAGGCAAGCGGTCTTGCTGGAACTGACAGTCCCATGGGAAGACAGAATAGAGGAAGCTTATGAAAGAAAGATGGCAAAATACCAGCAGCTAGTAGAGGATTGCAAACAGCGGGGATGGAGGACGTGGTGTTTGGCAATAGAAGTCGGATGCAGGGGCTTTGCAGGACAGTCAATGTGGCGGGCACTTAGGACCTTGGGAGTAGTAGGAGCAGAGAGGAAGAAACTGATTACAGAAGTGTGTAGAGAAGCAGAAGTGGCATCACAGTGGATTTGGAGGAAAAGAGACGAAGTGTGGAAAAGTACAAAGTGTTAGAACAATGAACATTTATTGTGTAGATAATGGACAGATTTAGATATACAGAACAGCATTCAGTTACAGAAGAACAGCAATGACATCAGCTGAGACATCGGAGCCGTGTAGGCCATCCAGTTCCAGGTTCAGATTGATCACCTGAGCCGGCGCACCTCTGGAGGTTGTTGTGGAATAGCGCCGAAACAGCCAAGGAAGGAGGACCCCACCTGATGATGGAATTGGATTAGCATTCCTTTGATGTTTACAAGGTAATCAACTTCTGGAAACCCAGTGACCACCAGGAAAGTCTGGTTGACGACTGTGAAGAGAACAGTGGCAACCTGGAGAGACAGGAGGCAGCCAGGAGAGACTGGTAACCGGGGCATGAGGCTTGGCAAGTCAAAGTGCATCTCCTGTGAAGGGGAACCCATTTTACACGCTATGGAACGATATATACTAAGACACCCTCGGGGCTGTGCGAGAGCGAGGGAGGATGAACAGCCCATAGGACAGGACCAGGAAACGACTATGGAACCGACAAGGACAACGAACCAGAACAACGGATGTAAATGTTTTTGTGGTAAAGTCTGTAAGAATTCTAGAGGTTTGAAGATCCATCAAAGTAGAATGAAATGTGTGCAACCCCATTCTGGCAATCAACGCACAGAGAGATCTGGTCAGACGGAGGAGGAGACCATCCAGGAAGCAAACCACAGTGATGATAGCCTCCCTGTGACCCAGGGTGAGGATGAGCACGAGGAACAGCCTACAGAGGTAGAACAACTTGACGAGGCAGAAGAGATAGAGAGGATAGAACCAACAGTCCATAGAGAAGACGGGATAGAAACAACAGTCCGTAAAGAAGACGGGATAGAACCAACAACCCGTAGAGAAGAGAATGAGCCACGCAAAGAGAAGATCAAATGGCCAACGAATGCAGACAAAGCAGCTTGGAAAGCGCTTGACGACGATTTGGAAAACATCTTAGAGGCAACATTAGCAGGCAGTGTAGACAGAAAGATAACAGCAATGACGTCCATTATTTACAGCGTAGGAAAGGACAGATTTGGAGTGGTACCACAAGGGAAACAACCAACAAAACTAGGCCATAGTAACCGGAGACAGAAGATCAAGGAATTGAGAGGAGACCTGAGAAGGTTAAAGAAGAGGTACAAAGTCGCCAATGAGAATGAAAGGTTACCATTACAGCAGTTAAGAAAGGAAACTAGGGAGAAACTTAAAACACTTACAAGAGCAGAAACGCATAGAAGAGATAGAAAGAAAAAGGCAAAGGAGAGAACAACATTAACAACAAACCCATTTCAGTATATGAAGCGATTATTTGGAGCGAGAGGATCTGGCAAACTGGAAAACTCGAGGGAAGAAGTGGAAGAACATCTCAGGAAGACCCACAGTAATGAGAGACGAGGAGAAGACCTGGAAGAATGTGAGAAATTGTTAACACCAGAGGAGCCAAAAGAACAGTTTGATGAGTCAGACCTGAAGTTCCAAGAAGTGCAGGACGTAGTGAGAAAGGCAAGAGCAGGGTCAGCACCATGCAGGACCAAATGGTATTTCATATAGGGTATATAAGAACTGTCCCAGACTGATCAGAAGGTTGTGGAAGCTATTAAAAGTAATTTGGAGAAGGAGAAAGATGACAGAGTCATGGTACAAGGCAGAAGGATGTTTTATACCAAAAGAAGAGAACTCCAGGAAAGTTGAACAGTTTAGAACCATCTCCCTATTGAACATTGAGGGGAAGATATTCCTGGCAGTTTTCGCAAGGAGAACGACGAGGTACCTGCTTGGCAACGAATATATAGACATCGCAGTCCAGAAAGGAGGCATGCCTGAAGTATCTGGTTGCATCGAACACACCAGCGTTATTACACAGATTTTAAGAGAAGCAAAGGAGAAGAAAAGTGACTTAGCAGTGTTTTGGCTAGATCTGGCTAATGCTTATGGGTCCATACCTCACAAACTAGTAGACCTGACATTGGAGAGGTATCATGTTCCACCAACTATCAGAACTATGCTGCGAGAGTATTTTGACAAGATTGAAATGAGGTTCACAGCTGGAGACTTCACCACAGCTTGGCAGAGACTTGAGGTTGGAATACTAACGGGGTGTACAGTATCAGTAGTCCTGTTTGCAGCAGCAATGAACTTGATTGTAAAATCAGTAGAAAAACCAAGTAGAGGACCATTATTGTCATCAGGGGTCGAACAACCACCAGTAAGAGCTTTTATGGATGATATGACAGTGACAGCAAAAACAGTCATAGAGGGAAGATGGACTTTAGAGGAATTGGAAAGGATGATTAAGTGGGCCAGGATGAAGTTCAAACCAAGTAAATCTAGAAGTTTGATAGTGAGGAAAGGCAAAGTGCAAGATGAGACATTTGAGTTAGCAGGTGAAAAGATACCAACAGTTGGAGAGAAACCAGTGAAATGCCTAGGTAAAAAGTTTGATGCAACACTAGCAGATATGGTAAACATGGGTGAAGTTCAAGTGCAATTGGTAGAATGGCTGACGAAGATAGACAAAAGTGGGCTCCCAGGAAGATATAAGGCCTGGATATATCAACATGGGGTCTTACCAAGGATATTGTGGCCATTACTAGTTTACGAGTTCCCATTGTCCAAAGTTGAGGCCTTAGAGAGAAAGATCAGTGCATGCCTAAGAAGATGGTTGGGTGTGCCAAGAAGTTTCAGCAGCATTGGATTGTACAGCACAGGAACAAAGCTACAATTACCAATGAAGGCATTGACAGAAGAGTATAAAGTTACAAAGACAAGACAGGTTATGACGTTGAGAGACAGCAAAGATGCTAAAGTGAGAGGAGCCAAAGTAAAGATCAGGACAGGAAGAAAATGGAAAGCAGACGAAGCAGTTAAGGAAGCTGAGACTAGACTAAAGCACAGTGTCATCGTTGGTGTAACAGCAGTTGGTAGACAGGGATTTGGTATGACAACAAAACCAAGGTGGGATACAGCAAATGAGAAGGGACGGAGGGAACTGGTGCAACAGGAAATACGACAGATGGAAGAAGAGAGTAGGAATGTTAAGGCAGTAGGAATGAAACAGCAGGGTAGTTGGTTGAATTGGCAAGGAGCGAGAAGCAGGGCTTTGACCTGGAGCGAGATTTGGAGTATGGAGGGATACAGATTGAGTTTTCTACTAAGATCAGTGTATGATGTTTTACCAAGCCCATCAAACCTCTATACCTGGGGGTTGATAGAAGACCCAACGTGCACCTTATGCAAAGACAAACCAGCATCTCTACAGCATGTGTTGTCAGCATGTCCAGTCGCATTGAAAGATGGAAGATATACATGGAGGCATGACAGTGTATTGAAAACAATAGCAGCAAAGTTGGATACCACCAGGAGAAAGAAGAGAAAGATGCAGAAGAACATCACATTTGTAAATTTTGTGAGGGCTGGAGAAAAGAAAGACAACCAGGCAGAAGGTTTAGGGATACTTGGAACAGCATCAGACTGGCAGATGACAGCAGACATACATCAACGCATGAGTTTCCCAGCAGAAATAGCAGCAGCATCGCTAAGACCAGATATAGTCATTTGGTCACAGGGAACTAGGCAGGCGGTCTTGCTGGAACTGACAGTCCCATGGGAAGACAGAATAGAGGAAGCTTATGAAAGAAAGATGGCAAAATACCAGCAGCTAGTAGAGGATTGCAAACAGCGGGGATGGAGGACGTGGTGTTTGGCAATAGAAGTCGGATGCAGGGGCTTTGCAGGACAGTCAATGTGGCGGACACTTAGGACCTTGGGAGTAATAGGAGCAGAGAGGAAGAAACTGATTACAGAAGTGTGTAGAGAAGCAGAAGTGGCATCACAGTGGATTTGGAGGAAAAGAGACGAAGTGTGGAAAAGTACAAAGTGTTAGAACAATGAACATTTATTGTGTAGATAATGGACAGATTTAGATATACAGAACAGCATTCAGTTACAGAAGAACAGCAATGACATCAGCTGAGACATCGGAGCCGTGTAGGCCATCCAGTTCCAGGTTCAGATTGATCACCTGAGCCGGCGCACCTCTGGAGGTTGTTGTGGAATAGCGCCGAAACAGCCAAGGAAGGAGGACCCCACCTGATGATGGAATTGGATTAGCATTCCTTTGATGTTTACAAGGTAAAAAAAGAGCAACTTTACAAAATTTACTTAGATTTATTCGATAGACTGGACTTCTTGTGTCACAAAAATTTCTTATCGAATGAATACATTTATTTAGTTCATCATAATTTAGAAGAATATATTTAGCATTTACACCTAACGCCTTGGCTTCAAGATTATAGAACGCTAGCATGGACTTTGTACTGCCCACTTGCGGATTTAAGTTTATCGGAATAAGTAAATTAAATGGTTTTAAAATATCAAAATTACTGTTATAATCTATCAATGGTACCGACAAAACAACGATTATACGATAATAATCCAACACGGTGTGAAAGCTTAAGATTTGATAGTAATCCCATAATTTAGTAATTGGATCACTCGGTGGCATTATGCCTGGTGGCAATTTTATATTAATCCCAATTAACAGTTTTGTTATTTTTTTTTTCTCGGAGACATCACGCTTGATGGCAAATGACCTAACGACAGTATATTCAGCTGCATTTGTAGGTAAGAAAAACAAAATTGATCCTGCGTTACAAGACGTGATGGTCCTTCAGTTATCGAATTTATCCTAACATGTCTCTCAATTTGAAAAATTCTTTCTTTAACAGCTCTAGTGAATTTTTTTAAATCAACATACAATTCTTTAAAAGCAATAAACAAGTCATTTATTTGTGTACAATTTACAATCCCGTGCAATCAATATCAACTTATTGTGAAGCCTTACAACATGTTAGAAATTGACGCCAACAATTTTTTTACTTTAACATTTTTATCTTTACCTATATGTGACGGCAATGTTTGCCTAACTTTTCTCGTTTTCAGATTTGTCTCGATAATCTCCTTTACAGACATTGATTCCTCTGAATCACTGTCATAATTTTCCTCTCTTTCTTTTTCTTTTAAGGGTTTACTCTATAAGAAGAATTGATTCTTCATCAGAACTATTTGTTCGTTTTTTCGATATTTCTTTGCAAGAGTAGCAAGAGTTTTTTTTTTATTAAAATCAGAATCCGAGTCAGTGTCAACCTCCATGTCTGAACTACTGACATCAGGAGATGCAACATACGCAGCTTTTCTTAATTGTTTATCCTTATTTAAGGAATACCCACTCATCGATTTTAGCTATTCGCAGATGTGCTTTTCGTACCTCCAGTCAATTGACCTGGATCACGAATGACACTGCCGAGGTTTGGTCAACAATACGGAAATACGGTGTCCATCGATTATCTAATTTATTTTTCTTCAAGTGATTTTTACAATAAACAGGATCCCCTATCTTAAAACCTTCATCTAAACAGTTTTTATTTATATTTTAACTGGCGCATTTGAACTTGTTTTATGGACCTATGTACCAGCACGAATGATTTATGTTGTTGATTTGGCATTATTTGATGCAAGTCTTCGACAATATATTTCCTATGAGCTAGGTTTCATTATGTTATCAATGGGAAGAACGGCATCTCGAGTGTATAACAAATAGAACGGTGAAAATTTAGAAGACTCACTTATGTTTAACCTAATAGCGGTCAAAGCTTGATTTAAAAACAAATCCCACATTGATGTGTTGTCTTTCATTAGTTTAGATAAAACATCATGGAGAGTACGATGGAACCTTTCAATTCGTCCGTTACTTTGCAGATGGTAAAACGAAGTAGTAATATGATTTATATTCAGAGTTTCGCATGTTTTCTTCATAATTTTATTCACATTTTCAGATCTGTTATCATTAAAATTTGTAATGGGACTGAATGTCTTGGAATTATTTCCTCGATAAGCAAATGAGCAATTGTTTCGGCTTTTTTTTTTTTTTTTTATCTTTTACTGCAAAAGCTTCAGGGAATCCCGAATTAAATAAAGAGCAATGAAGCCAATGATATATTTATTCCCAGACAATGTTTCTGGATATTTTCCTGATAAATCTAATGCTATTTTAGCAAACGGATAAGGTGATGTATCTACTTCTTGAACAGGAGGATTTACTTTTCTTAAATTTCTAGTTTGACATGTAACACACATGGTGACATAAGCATATATCTTCTTGTATAACCCTGGCCAGTAATACCGTAGCTTTATACTGTCATATGTTTTATCAATACCTAAATGACCATTATTATCATGATATTGAACGACAATATCTTCCCTTAAATGTTCTGAAACATATAATCGGATTAGAGGATCAATATGAGGCTGTGACAGAAAATAAACAACATCTTCAATAATCACGAATTGACTTTGTGTAGAGCTTCCCGCTGTACCTGTTTCAATTTTCCTTTTAACCTTAACAATGTTCAAATCTTTTGCTTGTTCTAATTTCATATTTAAATCTTCATTTTGATAAGTCTCCTTACTAGGTAAATCCGGTTGTTCTACAGTGCAAGTAGCAAAATTTCTTGTGTTTAATTTATTTGAATTAATTGTATTAATTTCATAGGTGTTATCATTTATATCGGGATCGACAGTTTCATTACTTATTCCCTTATCGTCATCACTTTGCGGAGTTCTTGACAAAAGATCTGCAAAATAGTTTGTTTCTCCTGCTATGTACTCAATCTTACAATTATATCCAGATATATATATCCCTAAAGACCACATTTGTAGCTCTCTGTTTTTCATTGGAGAATCTAGTAAATATTTCAAAGGTTTATGATCCGTTTTGATGATAAAATTTGCTCCGTGGAAATAAAAATCTAATTTCTGGAGTGCATAATGAATCGTAAACGCTTCTTTTTCAACAGTTAACCCCAGAGTTTGAGTCTAGCTTAATTTATGCTATAGAAATTAAATAGGTTTTTCAACTGCATTTTCTTCTTCAGTTATTACTCAATTTATTTCACTTGACTGGGTGGAGTTTACCGTTTCGCTCATAATAAACCATTCCATCTATAGATAGGTGTTTTAGGATAAACTCATCAATGAAGTGTCCAGTTTTTCTTTTGTAAATTCCTTTGATGGCACTGATAGGTGATTAGAAATCAGTAATAATTATAACTGCAATCATCCTAATCACACACATCTTCAAATAGACTGTCCTTATGCAAATTAAAACGTAAGCTCCGCCCGATCAGTTGAAATGACATTGGTAATATCTGTGTCAAGCATGCACTAGTTAACACATGTATCACTTGTATCAGTGTACAAGACATAAGGCAAATTAGAGGGTTTGGATATGCAATTAGAGGTTTCACTGTTAAAATATCTTTTAAGTAATTAAAGCCTACGTCAAAACCCTCTGACCAATGATATTTCGAATATTTTCTCGTAAAATTGACACGAGGTTCCGCTTTTTTATAAAAATTCGGAATGAATCTTCTGTAGTAACTACACATACCAATAAATCCTCTAACTTCTTTCACAGTTTTGGGTATCGGAATTGTCTGAATAGCTTTTACTTTATCTTGATCTGGTCTAACACCTTCACGCGTTATAACAAAACCCAAATATTTAGTTTCTTCTTTAATAAAACTACATTTCTTTACTTTTAATTTCAGATTATGTTGTCTCAACCTATCAAACACTGTCTGAATGTGACGTAAATGGTTTTCAAATGTTTCAGAAAATAGGCAACCGAAAATTGGTATAATCCTTGCATTGCAATAGATATGAGCTGGCTAAAAATACTAGGCGCGTTTACAAGTCCAAAAGGCATAGCATTAAATTCAAAAAGACCCCTGTGACAAGTAGTGAATGCAGTCTTTTCTTTGTCACTTTCTGTCATGTTTATTTGCCAGTACCCACTCTTTAAGTCCAAACTTGTACAATACCTTGCTTTATTTAATTGTGCCAAAATATCGTCTATCATTGAAATGGTAAAGGATAAGGGATAACTTTCGTTATACGGTTCAATAAACGGAAATCAATACAAAATCGTTTAGATCCATCCTTTTCATCAACAACGACAATCGGAAATGACCATGGTGATCTTGACCTTCTTATAATATTTGCTTCCGGCATTTCATCAATTGCTTTATCAACTATTGGCCTTTTATGTATAGGAGTTCTATACGGTTTTAATTTAATAGGGTGATGATATCCCGTATCAATAAACATTTTAACAGTGTCATTCCCCCCTAAATCTTTGTCACTATTAGCGAATATGTCCTCATTTGCATTTACAAGAGATCTTACAACTTCTAGATAATCTTGAGGAACATCAATTTTCTGATTTGATGTATCGATTGACTCAATTGTTTGACCATCTTTTGTTACACATGAAACGTCATTTGTATTGATGTCACTGACTTTTCCTACTACACATCCCCTATTTAAACAAATAGTTTTATTGGTGTTGTTTAACATTAAAACAGGAATATTATGTATTTAAGTAACTGAGTTACTTACTAATAATCCTGCTTCCGAATTTATATAGCCCGAATCCACGGCAGATACTTGTAACAATTCAGAGTTTAGAAAACATGAATGTTTCTTGATCTTTTTTACACTTTGAGGTTTTAAAAGTGTCCTCTTAGCAACTCTTACTATTGAGGCAATATGGATGTCATTTTGAAGAGGCACGTAAACTTTTCCAATTCTTATACAGTTTAAGTCAAAATAGACACGCACGCCTTGTTGTTGTAGAAAATCTCTTTCCAGAATTATATTTCTATTCATATCCGACACTACATGAAAAACATGATTTATTTTTGATCACCCAATTTACAAATCGCTACCTTCTACTAATAAGAACACTGTTTACCGCTTGAAGAGATACTTTACTTTTAATTAACTAAGGTAGACTTTTCATAGCTTGATAAACTCTTTTATGTAATAAAGAGCAACTTGCCCCGGAATCAATTAAAGCCCTATATTAACTTTTTTCAATTTTAATAGACCACTTGCACATTGTTTGGTGATTAGTCATACCGGAAGTATGTAACTTCGGAATTTCGAAATCTATATTGACTGTACCAAAAGGCGGGCAGAATTTCCAAATCCGCCATTGTAACCAGGGTAAACAAACACATTTCCGATTGACTATGGTGAACAAAAATTGCATGTACGGGGTTTGTAAGAGTGACAGTAGGTACCCAGAGAGACTCGCGGAGAAGGATGTGCACTTTATTCCGTTCCCAAAGCCATTACGGAATAGAGTGAAGTGTGAAAGATGGATAAGAGCCTGCGGACGACCTGACCTGAACGTTGAAAAAGTGACGAAATATAGCTACATCTGCTCACTGCACTTTGTAAGGGGGAACGGTCCGACTGAGGAATATCCCGATCCTATTCCTGCAGGCGCCTGTGAAGCTGAGAAGGAAAATTTCATGCTGCAGAACCGGAAAAGAAGGGCACCAATAGACCGTCCAAGCCTTGTGTGTAGGAAGGTGAAAAAACCTGGTACGAAATGTATATATAATGTAATACAATGCTTGTATTTTCGATATAAAGGTTCATTATGTTTAAATATTACTTTGTTTAAAATTTGACATGATTGACATATATCCCAATGGCACTTTTTACTTGAACATGCAGGTGCTGCATTTATACATGTTTATGAACTCATGATACTAAAAAATATTGTGTGAAATTATGTAGGAGCTATCCAAAAACAGTTTCATATTTCATACATTGAACTGTTCAAACTACAAACTTATAAAAACATCAATTTGTAAGTACAAGGCTGTTATGCCAATGAATATTGAGGCCTAAAATTAAATATTGTTTGTTTCCCAAATCCTGACAAACCCTGCAAAATTGGTGCAGCTCATAAAATTTTATTGTCAAAACTAAGTCAAATATTATTCTATTAATTTCAAATTTTCAGGCTTGCCGGATCCGTCCAATATTGTTCAAGCTTATGGAAAAATAAATTTTTTTTCCAACCTACAAATGTACCTACCCACACCTGGCTTTGCAGGGTCGGGATTGGGGAAACAAACAATATTTAATTTAGGCCTGACTGAAATAGCATAATTTGTGTAGGCCAAATAATTATGATGTCTTCAAAAGGCTGTCTAGAAAGGCTATTTTTTTTGTTCTTTGACACCTTACTCAAAGAAAAAAATATAATAGCATTTCAAGACCTCATAATTATTGCGTCAAAAAAATATAAAAGCCTTTCGAGACGTCATAATTATTTGGACTAACATTTGTGTACATGTAGCTGCAGACTTAAAAAATGACCACTGTAATGTCACAATGCTTAATCACAAAATTTGGTGTTACTAATGCTAAAGGCAGTTCAACGTGCTCAAAGACATACACAAATAAAACTGACATTGAGATACATTTATATGTACAGTACCTACGGCTACCAGTCTGTCCAAATATAGTATTCACAAACAGAAAATATATGCATGACATGTACATTTACATGTACAGTATTGTGTTATTAATATCTTATGCATGTGGTGCAGTCTGCATCAAAATCCTACTGATCTAGTCCAAAGACCAATATTCCCACATTTTACATATGTTTCTAAATAAACAACAACTAACTAGTCTGATTAATTATTTATACTGGTCTGCGTCTTCAGACAAGTGGCTAAGAGTAAAGACTGTTGTGAACATATTTAAATCCACAACATTTCCCTATTTTCATGTCAGATATTACATGTAGTTACATGTATTGGGTGAAGTTAAAACAATGTCTATCAAATTGATAAACTGTAATTTTTTGTATAAATGTGTAATGTTTCATATAATAAAGCATTTCATTATTTTAGGAAAATCAGCTGATCAGGGAACAGTAGACCTAGATCATTCTTACTGTATAGTTCATGTTCCAGGTAAGATCTTTTAAAACATGTTACTGTATCTTTAGAAAATTGTTATCCTCAGTCAATACATCTTAAAATGTAAATTATTGACCTCCTTCAAACATAGCAAAGGCTACAATTAATATATTATCAATGTCCGAAAACACATTAAAATTGTCTGCACATTAGTTTCCTTTTTAAATCATTTAATTTGTTGAAATATGTTCATTATTTTATTTTATCTTAAACAACAACCATGACAACAACAAATGTGTCATAATTTCAATTATTTTGATTTTATTTTTTATATTGCTTACATGTAAATACATGTATGCATTTAAAATTTTCCAAATCACATTTTTTTTAATAAAATGATCATAAAAATGTACAATTTCGCAAATCTTATACAACATCATGAAGTAAGTGCATAAGTTGACATTACACAATGTAAAAAATAAACATGATAAATTAAAGGTCAGTGTCATATTTTACCCACCGTTTAGGCTCAACCTTGTAAAATTTAGTTTAAAATGTGACTATTTTTGAACAATTAAGGAGTAACTGTAGTATTTTTTCTCACAACGGGCCATTTTACAGTGTGCACCACATTTTTTATTTTATTTTGAATAGTTAGAAAAAAAATTTCAATTATTTCTTATAATTTAATTTGAAATTTCATTTTAAACGGGATTAAACCATGAAAAAACATTGATGACATCACAGCCACATGACAAAATTATGTCTATGGGCTGATAAACAAAAGGACGTCAGCCAATCAGTGGACGCTTTACATCCAAAATTAAATTATATCAGAATGGTAAAAATCTGTAAATATTTTTAGTATTTAGGTAGGTGAGATCCAGATAAACGAATGCATGAAATGTTGTATTTTTTCTTTTTCTTGACACGTTCTCTATAGAATATTTATCTGGCTGATAATTATAATTAAATGGATATTCTTTCTGAGCATCTGTGTTGGGCACGTTGCAGATTTTTTTGTTTTTTGCTATGAATAGAAATTATTTTCCCAAGTACATAAAATAACTTGCAGTATATAACAAAATAATCTAAAACTTCAAATTTTTACATTAAAGTATAAAAAAGCATTAAGTTTGTATTTCAAAATATAAAACCAGTTAAAATATAAAGGGCAGATAATTCTGTTGATTTATAATAGATATAACATATTTCATTAAATAATTTTAGATTTTGAAGCAGAGATTGAACTAAGGCCTAGCGACGAAGGGAAAGTACCAGATGACATTGACACCACTATCTTTACTGCTACTCCTCTACCTGTGGAAACAAAAGGTAAATTTATATATATTTATGATGACATGGGAGCTCTATATTTCTAAATGGGCTGGAGGTTATGCGGGAAGGTGTGAAGTTTATACATCAAGCAATGACAGATCCAGAAATTTTCGTAAAAAGTAGCCGCTTCATACATGCTTCAGTGATTCCGTATATATTTAATCAACCAAATTTTTTCATCAAAAGGTGGGGGGCTGAAAAATCCTCTAATTCTGCCCCTGTTAACCTTGGCAATCAATGAAGTAGTACAGCACTGTTTTATATCTGGATATCATAATCTTAATATATTAAAGTGTCTTACATGTATATTAGAATGTTCCTTATTGCAGTGAATTTGTCTAGCCACAATTTACAAAAATGTACTTCGAAACAAAACGTTTACTTTTGAGATTGTTTAGTTTTTCACTGAATTAGTGAAATAACAATCACTTTCAATTGTTATTTTCAGATTTTTTACTTTGATCTATTTGCATAATGTAATTTTTCATTAGTAAAGGGGCAAAATTAAACTCTGCAATAGTTTTTAAGTAACCATCAAAATTCAACTTATTCCTTGTTCAGTGATAAACATGGTAAATAGCATTTGTATAAGTTTCATAATGTTTTGTTGAATAAAACTCAAGTTAACAGAAAGGAAACCAACAGAAAAGTGTAAAACTTAATGCCACTATATGCTACAGCGGGGGGCGTAAAAATTTGGAAAAATGTTTTTTTAACCAATAATTATCATGATTATTGTCTCAATATTGGCAGCGTTTATTTGACTATGACTTGATTTTCTTGCTTCATTTGGTTTTGGACAAGAAAGTGAAGAAAACCCCAAATAAAAGTCTTTCAAAATTCAAATATACATGTAGGGTTGCATAGAGAAAAAAGTGTTATACATGCATTTATATTTGAACTTAAATTGCAGATTCAGGATCTCAGACTTACCATCCAACTTATTCTGACAGCAGTACCAATGTCAACTTGAAGACCATGAGAAGACAGTTATTTGTTTCAGATGTGGAAAAGAAGCCTAAAGCCTATACAGGTATTTAAAAGGTCCCCCTGACCTTATCATAAGAATAAGATTGGAATGAAAGCATGGAATATTATTTTTAATCATAACATATTGGTCTATTCAATGTATGCAGATTTTTGGGATATGTTTTAGTGATTTAAAAAAAAAAAGGATTAACTCACCGGTAATTGAAAGTAGATGCAAAATTAAGATCGATAAAATAACACATTATCAGTTTTAACAGCCTCATTGTTAAATTTTCAGGAATGACACTGGATGTCTTGAAACTTGTTTTTAGTCATGTCGAGTTGAAGGCTTCTAGGATGAAGTATTGGTATGGGTCATCTAGGGTTGATGACAGCTTCGACGATACAGAGAATGATGTCAGTGGAAAGGTAAGTTATCTGTCTCATAATTCACTTTAGTTAAAACCTTACCTATATTTTATTCAAATACTCAACATAAATAGTAAGATTTCCTCAGACAGATCTGTTCTTTTTGATGGATTTTGAGCACTTATTCAAGCAATAGCCAGTGTTAATACTTTATATTAAAAATCAACACATGGTCATTTCTCAAAAACGTGTCTCTTCATTAATTTATGTCCTGCTACAAGGTCTCCATTGATACCTGTAAAAACATGAAAAATGTAACAATAAATATTTCTTGTTAGCATCAAAGTCTTTATATCAAGCATTGTTTACAACGTCCACTGGTTTTATTAGTGGATACACTGTTGGAACAGCGCCCCCTAGCGACTTGGCATAATGATTTTGTAAAAACTTATTTTTGTTATTACTGATTAGATGGTAATATGCAATTGTGATCAAATCAACCAAATATTATATTCATTATTACTTTTTATTTTTATTTTACCAAGGATGAAAAGTAACAGTTGTCAGGGTTTACTGAACACTACAATTTGTTTTTAAAAAATGTCATGTGTATCTTTATGCCAAGTCATGAGCAGAACTCGTGTAAACATACCCTACTATTATTAAAATAAATTCATCTTTTGTACAGAAATTTCTATGGAAACAAACAAAAGTTCTTCTCATATGTCATGATTAATTTAAGTTTGTGGGTAATTGTTCCAGAAAATAGTACATGTAATTTTGAAAATGTCAGTTAGGCTTTAAAGAGTATTATTCAGAATGCTTTACTTGATATGTTTAATAGATATTTTGCTCCTGGCTTTAACACGGTAAATCTCATAAGCCAGAAAAATGATGAAAATCAGAAAAAATAAGTAATAAACAATAAAAAAATCAACAAAATTGACAAATCTCAATAGTAGTCTTTTCTTGGATTTTGTTTTACAGAAAAGGGGAGCATTGAGGGAGTTATCACTTTGGGAGGAGTACTTGATGAGCCTTGTACGACTGAGGAAGGGATTGGACACAGATGTCTTGGGAGATATGTTGTGTATAAGTTCTTCAACTGTTTCCCGTATCTTTTCCACATGGATTGTGTTTTTACGGAAAGAACTGGATTTTCTTATCAAGTGGCCCACTAAAGATCAAATAAAGGAAAATATGCCTAAATGTTTTAAGTATTTCCCTAAAACCAGAGTAGTTATAGATTGCACTGAATTTTTTGTTCAAAAACCCTCATTACCTTCTGCCCAGAGAATCACTTGGTCAAGTTATAAGCATAATAATACATTCAAACTTTTGGTAGGTATAACACCAAGTGGTTCATTCTGTTTCTTGTCAAAGTTGTGGTCAGGGGCAGTTTCAGACCGCAGGATTACACAAGCATCTGGGTTCTTGGAAATGTTGGAGTTTGGCGATGAGGTTATGGCTGACCGTGGATTCACCATAAGTGATCTCCTGGCTTTAAAGGGTGCAACTCTTGCAATTCCACCTTTTGCAAATGGCAGACAGTTGAGCAGTAGAGCAGTTACAAGGACTAGGCGTATTGCAAATGCACGCATCCATGTAGAACGAGCTATAGGTGATATCAAATCATTTCAGCTACTACAGGGCACATTGCCTCTTACTCTTAAACCCATCCTTGATGATATTATTTTTGTATGTGGTGCTTTGTGTAACTTGCGGTCTAAACTTGTGAAGTAAGATCTCTTCATTTTTGCCATCTTTGAATCAAATTTAGGTATTTCATGGCCAAAAACAGATCTCACTTAAATAAAACATTTCTTATTAGATTATCACTATTTCTGTTGAAGACACATTGGACAAATCAATTTGCATGTTCAGAAGGGACAGACAACACTTTGTTTAAAACAAAATTAAATAAATAAAGAACAAGAACATTTATTTTAAATATTTACCTATCCTGAAAAACAATAGCATTATTAAGAATACATCCTTATATTAACACTGAGAAAGGTGCTCTTAAATGGTAAGCATTCCTGCTTTAATCTCCAGTTAACCTCTTTGGGATAAGACTACTAGTGGAAAGTGATATCAGTACAAATAAACACTTTAAGGTAGTTCAGAGGTATAGAAAATAAAGATTTAACTTTGCTCTTTTCAACATGGACAGACGGACGTCTGACATTTGTATAAAATAATACGTCCAGTCATAATTTTAAGGGAAAGGGGGCGGGGGGGGGGGGGGGGGGGGGGGTGTAAAAAAATGAAAGTTCTCTATATGTCCAGTACAAATAATCTACTAAAAGAGTTATCTCCCCTTAAATGGCTCATTTAAATAATTTGTTCCTAAAAGCACCAATATTTTGTATTTGTTAAAATAGTTTTGATAATGAAGTGCATACCGGTAACTAAGTTTCCTTAAATTAAAAAATACAGTGTAAAGAATAAATTGCAAATCTTTCTCCAATTTTTCAGATTTGGGCAAAAAGAAACACCAAATAATTGATTATTTACTGTGATTGTACAATTCAAGATGGCAGTTTACCCCTGAACTACCTTAAATCATCTATAGAGAACCAATTTTTTTTAAATAACTACAAAGTATTCCATCTTAAGTTAATGAGATGTGTTATATTTGTCAATGAGTCAGTTGTGGATACAAATTGTAATGAAGTAAATATAACCAACTATACATGTATGGCACTGTGTAGTTATATTGATTTACCAGAAACAAGATTTAGGAAAATAATTATCAGATCCCGACACAACACAAATTTGAGCGAAAGCAACCAATGGAAACAATAAAGTAAACATCCAGTTTTATAGAATAATAGGCATCATTAAAATTGTGCTGAATTTTCAAAAACTTTTAAAATTCATATCTACTATTAAACCTTCATTTGTCAGCAAAAGGGTTAAACAATATTAATTTAAGTGGGTCAAATGGGTATATCTGATTCATTATAATTTACTTATCTACTTGGATTTACAAAATTTATAATTAATTCAAAAAGTAAATTTGGTACATATTTGGCTATTTATATAAAGGCATCAGCCAAACAAGATTGACAGTAAATTAAAGGATGTAACAGGGTAAACCTAAATTAGGCATCAGCACAACAAGCATAATTAAATAAGCATGAATGAAAAGGGACACATGTTAACCCTCAATGAGGCATCAAACTAACAACAACGACAACAACAGTAATACAACTTATTTTAAGGGCATATGATACAGTTATGATTCCATGATAAATGTTTTATGAAAATTTGGATACAAACTAGTTTTCACCTAAGCAATTTAAATATGTCAGATAAAAATATACCTTAATGTGCTGCAGAAGGGGGGGGGGGAAATCTCTAAAAAACAGATAAACAATATGGGCTTTTTGTTAAACAGTTCTTTGGAAAAAATAATTCAGTGTACTTTACACTATATTTATGAATTCTAAAAAAATGAATGTGGACTTTTCATTTAAATTAATAGAATTTACTCTTCAAACCTAATCAAACTGAATTAATATGCCATTGTAAAAAAGGGTGGGGGGGGGGGGGGGGGGGGCCCTTCTACTCATTTCCAAGTTAAATAACTCTAAATCATAAAAAAAACCAGTTGAAATGCATCTTTTCCCAATATGTCACAGTTTTAAGTGTCCCATAAATAACATTGTACGTTACTAAGTTACCTCCCCTGTAACTGTATCATATGCCCTTCATATAGACATGCAGTATCATCTGTAGACATGGGTGTATAAAAAATTACAATCTTTTACAAGGTCTTAAAAATATTGTAGATTATCAACTTTAATAGGTTTTAATAAAAAACCTTTGGTGAGTGAAAATTTGTCTAGTTCTATTTGTTTGTTTTATATCGTTTGAAAATGTTGATGTTGATGACAAAGCCAGGACAAGCAAATGCTTTCTCCGGAATATGCATGAAACAATAACCATTGAAAAGTTAACATACTAGACTGTACTTGACGCAGGAATTACTCTTAAGTAGGCTAGGTCGAAATTATACATAGTGTGAGAACTGGTCAGTGCTTTTAATAATTTTGAAGAAATCTATTGAAAATTGTTAAAAAATATATTAATATTATAATACATGCATCTACAATGTACCTAAGTAAACCCACCACCCAGAAGAAAAATTAATCTTTTGCTTTAAATTAATCGTTTAAGTACCAAGAACCATTATTTTGAGTTGCATAGTATTTTGGATTGAAAAATTTTATAGATATCAAATTAATATTTAGTAAAATATTTAAAGTACCCATGGACCAATTTTTAGTAAATTTATTTTTATTAGATATAGGAAGATTTGGTATGCGGGCCAATGAGACAACTCTCCATCCAAATAACAAGTTATAAAAGTAAACCATTATAGGTCAAGGTACGGCCTTCAACACAGAGCATTGGCTCACACCGAACAACAAGCTATAAAGTGCCCCAAAATTACTAGTGTAAAACCATTCAAAAAGGGAAATTAACGGTCTTATTTTTATAAGTTCTCTTTACTCACTATTTCTAGAAGAAATGGTGCAATATAATCTGTAAAGAAGTTTTGCAGTTTCACCAGCATTCTGTTAAAAAATTCTTCATCAAAATTGACTTCTACATGTTCTATTCCATGTTTGGTGTAGAATACCAAATCACACTTTTTCATCTCCATAATTCCCATTTGTCCTTGCACTTGACAATAATACTGTGAAGAAAAATCAATATAACCATCAGAATTAGTTTTCATGTGTAATACAGATTTAGCAGATTTATTTCTTAGTGAAAACGGACACTTAATTTCAATAACTTTACTCTCATGGCATTTACATGTGATCACTCCATCTGGACTACAACCTATACATGGATACTTCGGATTTACCACCAAACCAGTTTCAGTTATACATTTATTCCTTTTCAAACCATGAGCTGTTTGGTATAGGTTCCTGGCTTTTGATTCCTTGCGTCTACCCCAGTCTAAGGCCAATTCTTGGAATTTATTCTTTACAGAAAGTGATTCACTACCTATAATTCGGCTGCAAATATGATCTGGGTCCTCATTATTCATTATAGCCTGAAAGTTAGAAGCAGTAATTAAACCTTTCCTCATAGTGAACCATAAGTTGTTGCTACTCTGGCCCTGAGTTGCTCTTGATATCAGCTTAACATCATCTGAACTGAATGATAGGCTAGCCATAAATTTATCAACTATGTCCTCTTCATTATCAATTAAACATACATACTTATCTTTAAAATACTTAGCCTTAGTAGGAATTGTTAAGTCCTGTATTGCCTCTGAATAGTCCATCTTTGCCACATCTACTGGTTCATGGGGTAGAAATTCTAGTGCTCTAGCCTCTGGATTTATCTATTCAAAAACCAAGTTGAATTATAAACAAAAGTATTAATTATATGTTTTTCAAGAAAAAATATCAATTTTGAATTTAAGAATTTGAAGAAAAATATTAACTGTATATATATGGACAATGGAAAAAGATATTAAGTATATTTTTTTAATTATGTGAATTTGGCATTTTAATGACTTCAATATTTGTGTTCACTATATGATGCATTTTCTTAAAAGTAAATTGTGAAAATTTGAAAAAGAAAATTAAGTATGAAAAAATTACACAATGTTTTAATAAGGTTTTTTTTCAGGGTTGGTATTTGTTGATATATTTTTGTTTTTGTTTACAATTTTTACTTTTACCTTTACTGGCTTTGTGGTGTTTTGTTAAAGCCAGGAGCAGAACTTATTTTTTTTATATATGAACTCAGTAACTTTCTTAAAAAACATTTATATTAGTTTTGAAATTAATGAAATGATTGCAAAATCCTATTAATGATTATTATACTTGAACAAAATTCAAAGCATAAATTTCACAAGGTAAATTGTCACCATTTTCTGTAGTATTTTTTTTTTAAATAAGAATTAATGTTGTTTAAATTCATAAATTAAAAAGGTGACACTTGGTGCATATATATAATATATATGCTGCAGACTGAAGTGCAAAAATTTAAAATAATAATTGATATTGCATTGAACATTTAAGAAAGAACACTAATGCCATAATAAATAAATTTAAGCTTTCATTGTTAACAAAAAAAAAATTATAATAGGAGTAATATTTAAGTATTAAAGTATGGTTTATTGTTTAAAAAAGGTCTTGCACAAAAGTAATTATTTTGATATTTTTTTTGCTTTTTATATTTTTGAAAATGTAATTGTTACTGTCCAATTTTATCAATCCTTAAACTTTCAAGAATGGTTGATGTATGTTATAACTATGCACCAAGTGTAAGCACCTTGATACATATATTTTCAATGGACACAGAGTTCTGCTCAAGACTTCATTTTGAGGTTTTAAAATTACATAGGAAAAAGATATCTGTACAATATGATTTCAAACCTCAAGAGGAGTCGCTAGAGGGCGCTGTACTTGAAGTATAGTGTATCCACCAATAAAACCGGTGGGCGTGTTGTTAAATTATTTAAGAAATAACTGTTTTGTTATTTGAAGCTTTCAGGACGTCCATCGGTAGTTTTACTGTAGCAAATTTAGTTTACCTGGCGATGCATAGCAGAGACAGGTAAACGGGTATTTGAGACAGTAAAAGTACCTATGGATGCCGCAAAGCTTCAATTACAATACAGTTATCTCTACTCTAAGGCAAAACAAGTTCATAATTAAATTTCAATGCATAAGAATTGTTGTTATACCTGTGCTAATTTACTTGCAAACTGTTTTATCTTCTCGTCTTCTGTAGCTCTGTCAACCATCTGTCTAGGATCAAAACTGGAAACCACATGGTCTGCTGATGATACACATGCTTCCATCCTCCTAATTTGGAATATTAAACATTTAAATGTATTTATTGGACAGGCATTAAATATTGGCATTGTATGTGCCCGGTATTTAGGATTTCCAAGTTTTTCAGTAGCAACAAGAAACTTCCAGAAGCGACAAGATGAATATTTAATGAGGAGTCTATTTTCAGAGAAGAAAAATGAAAACAAAGTTCTTAATTATTATTGTTATTAAAATAACTTATTCCTAATAAATATAATAAAAAAAAATGAATTAAAATGGTTATTTTTAGATTAGAGGCCAGTCTGGATCCTTGTGTAACATATATATTTATTACATTGGTTGCAATGAAATACATTGATTTCTCAGTTAAAAAAAAAATCGAAAAATTTCACATGTGAAATAACAGTTGTTATTATTTCACTCTCTGACGTCATACAACAATAGGCGATGAACACAAATTGTGAATGCGTAGAAAAAAATATAGTTCCTAACATGTTTTGCATTAATTTCTGTAAAAAAATGCCATTTGCCAATGTAATGAAAAGAATAACTAATTAAAGACATCAAATATAAAAAAATATTCAACTCGTTGTGCGCATTCATGAATTAATGTGTTGTTCGGTCACTTGTTGAATATTTTTCTCCATTTGAATTCTTTGGTTAGTTATTCTATAAATACATGTATATACATATACTAATACTGTATATATATAATATATATGAGTGAAATCTAGAATATTTTTTTATTAATGTTTGAATTTTACCAGTGCTAAAGATGAACATGATTAAGTTAAAAACCTTGGTTTGATAATTTTCATTCGTTCCACTTCTACTGGCTCATCGTGTTCCCTCTTTCGTTTCTTCCACTGGCAAGGACCATCAGTAACAGACTTCTTCTCAAATGCCTCCAACTCATATAAGCATGCTGCAACATGACGACAAGCTCCATCAGCACTGCAATTAAATTGTATTAAAGAAAGTTAGCACATGCATACATATATTATAATCATTATAGATTTTTTAAGGTTAACTAAACATTGGCATTTTTTATTGAAAGTCATCAAATTACATCAGCAGAATTTTTAAATTCCAACTGCCTAATACAAGACACAGAAGCTTGAAAACCAACCTTGAGTTTTATACAAATATATCATGCTTACAAGGGGTATTTGCCAAAAATACCGGTTGAGAGGTACAAATTTCCAGAGCCGTTAGGCGAGGGAAATTTGATTACCTCGAAACCGGTATTTTTGGCAAATACCCCTTGTAAGCATGATATAATTGTTTAATTCCACCGAATGTTCTACCTCAGAAAGTTTATTATAATCAGGTATCATATGAAATTTCGACTTGAATGTCTAATTTTTGTATACACTGCAGCTGTGCTAATTGCACAGTCAAATTGGATTGACCGTATAATCATTTCTTTTTTTTATGTACAGTCACTGACTGTATATATCTCTGCCTTTGTATGCTAATAAGCTGCTTCTCGGCTGACTACTACACTTTGTTCATCAGTTTCAGTGACGCGTAATACAACTGGATTCAAGTTTTATGTGACCGGTTGCCAATTAGTATCCGTTGAGTTTGAATTATGACGTCATTCGCTTCAAATTCAATAATGATGCTTTTTATCCTAAATATTTCATCTGGAAACACATATTTAGAATGACCATGAATTTGTCATATTAGAATAGAAATAATTCATTGAGTTATTTTTAGACATGGTATTCCCCATCTGCCATGGTATTTGCTAGGGTATTTCCCATCTGCCATTGTATTTGCTAGCAAATACCCCGGCACATGGAATTCCCTAATTGCAAAAACCCCGGCAGAGAAAAGAAAATCTCAATATATAGAAATTGGTGAAAAAATACCATGTTTCTCGTCCAATCAAAAGACAGCATTATTACATAAGGTGGAATTATGACTTTAAATCCACCTATACTTAAGGCTGTTATACAAATGTTCTTACAAAATAGTTTAACCCCACCACTTGGTTTCTGTGCATGTCCCAAGTCAGGAATATTTAATAAAATGGTCATTGTTTGTTGAAATATTTCATATTTGGTTTTCCTTCATTTTTTTTTAAAATAAATCAGACCATGAGCTGTATTCTATGGATTGTTTTACATTTGTCATTTCAAAAAATTTATAGCTGACTTCCCTTAGTTTTTTTCTAGATGTTGAAGATTGTATCTATAGTAAGATGATGATTTTGCTGTCAATTTGTCACTTGTGGAGAGTTTTATCAATGGCAATCATACCACATCTTCTTATTTTCATATAACAATAGAAAATACAGTGGGTCAAGAATTTGACAAATATAATAATTTTATATTTACCCTCCTGGACATTCACAGTAAGCTGCTTTAACATCACCTAGAGTCTTGTCTACAACAAACCAGCACTGGTAGGTCATCTTCCCAGTCAACGTCTTTGCCCTCTGTGTTGGTCTCACCTTTCCAATAAAAACACAAACTGAGCTGTTAACCTTAAGATAGTTGACTTTCAGTTCCTGGACATGTCCATCATAAAACAAGCGGTAGTCCTCTGCACTCTTATAAGCTTTCAACTTCCTCTTATCATAATCTGAACGTTGCAACAACAAATAATTGAAGATGTCGTACAAGGAAAAGTCAGGTATACCAGAAAAATCTTCATCATATCTGAAAAAAATAAAAGTTTAACATTAATCAACACTACATAATGCATTGCTGGTAAGAAATTAATGGATTTTTCTAGTAAAACAAGAATATGTCCTAAGTACACGGATGCCCCCACTCGCACTATCATTTTCCATGTTCAATGGACCATGAAATGTGGTAAAAAATCTAAATTTGCCATTAAAATTAGAAAATCATACCAAATAGGGAACATGTGTACTAAGTTTAACCTGAAACTCCCACTTTCATTTTCTTTGTTCAGTGGACCGTGAAATTTGTTTATCCGTACATTTTTGTTCCATGAGTTGAGTTTTTTGGCAAAATGTCTCAACCCCCCCCCCCCCCTTTTCTTTTATTTATAAATCATTTTTATCCATACCGTCTTGAATGCCTTTTTTTAAATTTCACCATTGTCTTGTCAAATGGGATCTCCCTTTATAGTATTGTTTCAGATTGACAGGAATAATCATATTTTTAAAAAGGTGCCATAATATGAGTTTTAGAAATAATTTCATTAATAGGCAGCAACCATTTCATTTTTGGGAGGGGGGGGGGGGGGGGGGCTATGGTTTTTTTTTTCATCTTCGGCCAAAGACAATTTATTTTTTTGGCAACAAGGCGAAAACAATTTTTTTCTTTCAATTTTAGCATTACATTAAGTGGCAGTTGAGGGTGAAACACACAATTTTTTTTCTCAGGGTCAAAAACAATTTTTTTTTCTCCATACACTGGAAACAAACTTTTTTTCCAAAAAAATCCATAGCCCCCCCCCCCCCCCCCCCCCCCCCCCCCGAAAATCAAATGGTTGCTGCCTTACTGCTAGATAGAAAAATATATTTTAGTAATTTGCTTCAGACACAAAGAAAAAGAAGCATGACCCTCATTTTGACTCCTTTTACTTTAGGAATCCCATTACTTGAGGGTTATGGTTTGATTATGGTTAGGGATAAAACTGTAGGTTTTCAAGTTAATGGACTAACATGCAATATGTACAGTTGGGTACTATTAATGTAAGAGTGAGGGTTTTAAGATTGGAGTAGAAGACTGGTGAGCACTATGCTGTATATGGTTGGGGTATGGCCTAGTCCAAATAATTGTGACTTCTGGCAACGCTTTTTAAATGTTTTTCTTGGACAGTCCAAAAAAAAAAATTAGAACAGCCTTACCAGACATCATAATAATTTGGACTGCCAAAAAAAAAATTAAAATAGCTTTGCCAGATGTCATTATTATTTGGACTAGGGTATGACCCTACATATGAAAGTATTGTGTAACTTAACATATTTTCAGGTACTTTTAAATTGTGAGAAGGATTGGATCTAAGTTCAAATGGTTAGATTCTAGGGAATACAGTGTTTACTTCAGGTCATGCCTTTATGGGTTAGGCAAATTTAAAAAATACAGTAAGATTTAGGGTTCATTTATGGTTTGTATTGTTAGCATATTATATGATTTTCTAGTTTAAAGTAAGGTTTAATATTTAGGGATACTGTCAGGGTAGGAATATGGGTTAGTTGGGTACATTTTTATATAGGTTGGGGGCTCTTCAATTAAAAGAAAGCCGAAAATATTATTTTCTGACTTATTTTGTCAGTATAACTCATTCAAACGATAAAGGATATAATAAAAAATCTTAGTCAGGTAAAGGTACGAATTTTGGTTAATTTTAGGGCAAGTGTATTAAGGACATACATATTCTACGTTGATAGCCCCTCGTTGGGACCCCCTAGTAAGAAAAGGTGAAAAAGCCGGTTTAAAGAAGTATGCAGAGGGGCGTAAAAGTCATAGAAATGAATGAAAAATTATCTAAATTACCCTCCTATGGTAAATGGGTCAGAAAAACTACAACCGGCTCTTCTCAGGCGATCTTGTATGGTAGAGTCTACGTCGTCTGCTAGAAAATTGGGGTCATACGGAATGTTCAATTTTTCCACCGCCTCAGCTAAACTGGCCAAATCTTTCTGTTTGTAACCATTTGCCACTATACCTCTATCTCTCAAATACAACTGAATCTTTGGAATTGTCAAAGATTTAAATGATAACATCGTTATAGTAGTATTATAGCAGAATGAAACAAGTTGTGTTGGGCAATCGCTATGGTAAACAAGCAAAAACTGTGACGTCTTTTGCCCCACCTATTTCCGGTCGATATATTTTGCAGATTTGAAAGCGAAACGCCATTTAATGTGCAAGTGGTCTATTAAACACGAATTCGGAGAATTTGTCGAATTTATTTCAAATGCTTTCTTTAAATTAAATGATATAATCATTGATTTGGAAACCTTTTAGAATAGAATAATAAGTTTTTTTTAAAGTATGATGCATCAGGCACCTTGGCGATTTAACGGCAAGCTTTTTTAAAAGCTGTTACTTTTTGACAAAAGTGTCCATATTCCACAAGAGGTCGCTCCTCAAGCGCTTGTTTCAAACTAACTTCCGGTCGCGCTCCAAAAGCAAAACAACGAAAGCGTTGTTTACCTTTGACTCAATCTCAAGATGACTGATTGTTGCATATTTGATGTTGTTAGAGGATTAGCTCTTCTAGTTGGATTAGCTGCAGGGTCAAAATCTAAAATCTCTGACCTTGTGTTTACAACATGGATAGCATTAGGAATGTTTATCTTCCCCGATTATGTGGTTGGCTATCAGGTCAGACATCAAATTATTCAAGATGGTTTGAAAGGACCGGTTTGAAAGAATAAATCAATGCATATTAATCTTATAGAAAACACAGCTTATAAAAGCTTATTCATAGGTCCTTATGTTATCTTTTGACTATTTGCGGACCATAGTCTATGGTCCGCAAATAGTCAAAAGATAACATAAGGACCTAAGAACTACGGTTCCACAGCTAATTCAGATCCAACTTCAATAAATGATATTAAACAATGTTTTCACAATGTCACCAGAAATCAAAAGCCTGAAAAGACACTATAATTTCACCGCAGGCTCAACTGATATACAATCAAATGAAACATCTTCAACAATGAGTAAAACCAATACTGAAAATGCATAGTCAGCTAAGCAAGGCCCCAAAATGACAAATGCAAAACAATATTCAAACTAAAAAGCGAACAGCCTGATTTATGTATAATGACAATGCACAAAGTAGTGAATAAAAACCAGTGTTCCAGCTAGGTCGTTTTCAGAGGGCGCGGCGCCCGCCCTTTTTTCAGTTGCGCCCTGTGCCCTTTTTAAAGATTTCTAAGCGCCCTGTGCCTTTTTCGTTGCGCCCTGCCCTTTTTGAGATCGACGATGTTTGATTTTGTTCGTTTTGTCGTATGATCCGCCATTACAGATTAATGCGTCCTTGTCAACATTAAAAAGTTAAAAATAGATTTACCTGTGTGATATGTAATACTAGAATCTATTAATTAACAGTGATTTTAACTCATTAAATAAAAACTATATAACATTCTGAGTTTGTTTTTCTTGTCTTATTTACAATCACAATGCCTAAGCGTGAACGACGATTGAAAGAGGAAAGTAAACAAAATAAAGTGACGAACAGAAGTTTAGTCGACTTTTTTAGCACTACGTGAGTTTGTTATATTTTTAATTTCTAATAGTAACTTTTTCCATTTGATTGAAATTGATTCCACTGAAATATAATTATTTTAAAAACTCTTGTGTAAAGACGATACTTGAAAAAAATAACTGGATATCTTTTTTTTTAAATTTTAAATTACTTCTTGGAAAAGACGATAACGGGAAAAAATACTTTATAAAAGATATTTTTTTCAGAAATAGTAATGGAAGTAGTGAAAATGAAAGTCCCAAAAAACTGGATGAAAACTTAAAAAGAAAAAATGAAGAAAGTAGAACTTTTGAATATACGGAAAGCCCCAATAAAAGAAGAAAGCACAATAGTGGACATAAAACTGTTTTTGATTCAAAATGGCAATACGGTAGACCCTGGTTGAAAAACATAGATGATGTTATGATTTGTCAACTGTGTCAAAAGCACAGTAAAGTTGGTGTATGGAGTGACACTGGTTGCAAAACTATACGCCTAGATAAAATAAAAGAACATGAACACTGCTCTGAGCACTTGGCCTCTGATAATAGTGAGTCTGAACAGGAAAATACTGATAAATGCAATCAAAAAATTAACCAAAACTCACGAAGTGCTATTAAAGATGCGTTGAAGGTGATCTACTATTTGGTAGAGCACAATTTATCACTTGATCTTTTTTCTAGCCTTGTTGATCTGAATATTGAACTCAGTTCCTGTAACTTGAACAATTTGAAACTGGCAAAGAATGCTAAATACACATGGACATCATTTTGTGAACTTATAGAGGAAAAAAGCAGTCAAGATAGAACAATCATGGCTTGTATCAAGTTTTTATTAAACAGTAAATTAGGGTTAACTACACTCTACCCTAACATGATTAAGCTACTCAGCACAGCTGCTGTGTTGCCTTTGAGTATATATATGTTACCTATAATCAAAGGAATAAAACAATGTTTGGTTTACATCTTTATTAAAACATGCCTTTTTCAAATGATCTTTCACGCGTTAAATGTGCCCTTTTCAGAACTGACACCCTGCCCTTTTGAAATCCTAGCTGGAACACTGAAAACAAATATGAAACGAATTATAGTTAATTGTACCATTGCAGACTTGTACTGGTCACTAAAAACTAACTCGTATAAATGCAAACTCATACCACTGCTTACTTGTACCACCATGACCACAGTCAATTCATACCATATTGTAAAATTGTACCAACTTATTTACATTTGCATTCAAATGGTGTGTTAATAAGGAATTATGTATAATACTAAGTTTAACACTTTTCCTGGCACTCTTATTTCAGCTATGCATTTTAAGTATAAATAACCAGACAGTGTTGTCGGTTATACATGCAAGTGTTTCCCCTAGTATTTTCCTCGCCAAAAGTGCACATGTGACATATGGTTCGTTGTCAACAAAAGAAAACATGTGCCAATGACACAAACAGAATTTATGTGGTCATCAGTGGAGTCCCCGGTGTCCGCGCGGACGGTGATACCGCTAATTAGCTGATTTCGTTATATCAACACCGTAATGCAAATAAAATTGTTCTTGTTATTGTGTTAGCATTCCAGAGGGATAAAAAAGAATAAAATTGATAAGTTCCAGATTGAAATAATAACTGCAATCCCTAGATTTACCATATTTGGCCAATGTCCATTAAAAAAATACAGCATCAGATAAAATTTGTTTTTACTTAAGTCAAATTTTATCAGATTGAAATAATTTTTGCTCTGCATCCTTGGAAGTGTTCTTGGTTTGAATTTAGCTACCTTTCGTAGCAGTAAATCTTTCCTCTATTCAAAATAAGCTATTTTTGGAAGGCATGCACGAAATCACCGGACATTGGAGGAACTCTCAGAACAGGGGTTTCCCCACTTTTAGACACACATTACACAAAATCTTGAGGGTTAAACCCTACAAACTGATAATTTTATGAAATATAAGTATTTTATAAATGTATTCACACAATATTATCCAATTATTGGTTTTATCAGTTGAATGAAGTGAAGTCATAAGTCTTAGGTGCACGGATACAGTGGACTACACCGTAATTTATACACTTCAAAAATGATATTCATTATCGTGATTATGTACATGTATTACTTAAGGTAAAAATGCATAGAATTCAGTCACTTAATAAATGCACTTAAATAATGAAAATATTTTTTTTTTGAATTATAGGTTTCTGGAAAAACAGATGGATTAATGATCTTCTTCGTCAGATGTACAGGTGCCAGTCAATTAGCCATGACAATGTTTATGTATCTAACCAGGGATACACGTGACGAGACAGTCAAGGGCGCCATCCTGTGGTCAAGAACTCTCGTAAGACATGATAAAACATAAAAATAAACATTATGAATAGCATGGAAATTTTTATATGCAATTTAAACCATGATACATGTACTAAAATGTAACAATAACACAATAAAGATAAATAGGAGAATGCCATTATACATCATGTTTTTGTTTGTTCTACATGTAACATAAGGCCAAATAAAAATATATGTGTGGTTCCAGTTACATACTATTTAAAAACAGGGTCGGTAGGTCAGCAATTTTTTTATTTTTTTTCAAATTTTTCATTTTTGATTGTCATAATACTATTTATCAAAAACAGGGGGTTCAATATACCGCAAGGGGGTTCAAAATACCATATGCGAAAAATGACCATGCGGTATATTGACCCCGGGTTCAATTTTTAGGGGGTTCAAAATACCATATGACACCGGAAAAAAATCTGGTGCTTTCCGAAATTGTTTCCGGTATTATACACGCCCCAACCGGAAGTCCGCCATTTTTACATGTGTTGGTTGTAAAATAAACAGTCATGATAGGTTTTTAGTTAATTTTGTTGCATTCTGTTATGAGTTCTTGAATTTTAGCCGTAACATACTTCTGATGAAAATTTAGATGACAGAAATCTATGAATTTAATTATTTTTTCAAAATTTGATCATTTGAAAATTTATTTTTCAGAATTGAAAAAAAAGTTCTATGGCCAGGGGGTTTTAACTAGGGTCTGTCAGGTAACTGGAACCACACATATATTTTTATTTGGCCTAAATGACATTTAAACTAAAGGCATTGTAAATGGCATTTAAGATCAACACACACTATCTATATGTCATAAAACTGTATACAAAAATTGTAAATACACTACACACAGTGTCATTGTCTAACTTTGAATAACTACATTTAACACATTGTCATAACATTGTATGACTTCACTTAAAAAGTATAATAAATCACTAAAATATTAACACATTATCAATGTCATTACATTTTATAACTACACTACACATATTGTCAATGTCTACAAAATGTACATTACACACTTTATTAATGTCATTACATTGTATAACTATGCTAAACACATTGTTACTACCAAACCACCATCATTATAAATGTGACAGTTTTATGTTTACACAGGGCACAGCTCCTATGTTGATGATTATGATAGTTTTATGTTTATACGTACAGGGCACAGCTCCTATGTTGATGATTATGATTTATGGACAAGTCTACAAAAACAAGGTCTTCGGTCATGGTGTAAGTATATGTACATTCATGTCACACTATTTCTGAATGAAGCATTGTGAGTGTGTAAATTTAACATTTCAATAACATACATTTTATTTTTGTAACAGAGTAAGAATTATTCAACAGTATGACATGTTTGACACGGAAATGAAGTTCATATAATGGAAAAATTCAAGTATTACTGTCGGAGCATTATCAAATGATATGTTGCTACAGGTGGATATTTATTAAACTGGCTGGATAAATAAGTGTCACAATGATGAAATATTGAAACAGATATTAATGAGAGATATTTTAAACACATAATGAATGATCCTTATACATGTTATATCGTGTTATCTGCATCAGTTGACATGGTTGAAATGATATTTCAACAGAAAATAACAATATTGTAAAGTGAAATGACAAAAATGCATAATGACCTGAGCGTTACCCTCCTCATAAAAATCTGGTGGTCGCAATACAAAACACAGCATTTAATGAGCAGCCATATTTGTTAAATCAAAGCAGACAGAGAGAAAAATTTGACGATTATACGTTATTTTTGCGTAAAAAATGAGAAAATCGCGCACAGAGGACTAAGTTTATGATATATATACATGCATTGGTAATAGAATTAAATAAACATTTTGTTTCACCACTCACTCGTTTAATATGACTTTAAATCTGTTGTAATATTTATATTTCTGGAGACTATGTTTTTTAAGAGAATTTGAAGGGATAAAGGTTCATTTCATTTTAGAATATTTTGGATATTGGGTAATTTCATTGTTCATACCCCAAAATAAAAATAATGTTACATCATTCATGTCATTGGTAATTGTGTAGGTTATTATTATACCCCACGCAACGAAGTTGCAGAGGGTATAATGTTTTTGACCCGTCCGTCAGTCCTGTTTCTTGTCATCGCAACTCCTCTCAAACCACACAACAGAGTTTCACAAAACCTTTTCAGATAAAAAGGACATACTATGTAGTTGTGCATATCGACGGGAAATTGCGATTCAATTTTTTTTCTAGGAGTTACGCCCCTTTGAACTTATTTACTTTAATGTACTACTGCAACAGTTTGTCATCGCAACTCCTCTCAAACCACACAACAGAATTTCATGAAACCTTTTCAGATAAAAAGGACATACTATGTAGTTGTGCATATCGACGGGAAATTGCGATTCAATTTTTTTTCTAGGAGTTACACCCCTTTGAACTTATTTACTTTAATGTACTACTGCAACAGTTTGTCATCGCAACTCCTCTCAAACCACACAACAGAATTTCACGAAACCTTTCAGATAATAAGGACATACTATGTAGTTGTGCATATCGACGGGAAATTGCGATTCAATTTTTTTTCTAGGAGTTACGCCCCTTTGAACTTATTTACTTTAATGTATTACTGCAACAGTTTGTCATCGCAACTCCTCTCAAACCACACAACAGAATTTCACGAAACCTTTTCAGATAATTAGGACATTCTATGTAGTTGTGCATATCGACGGGAAATTGCGATTCAATATTTTTTCTAGGAGTTACGCCCCTTTGAACTTATTTACTTTAATATACTACTGCAACAGTTTGTCATCGCAACTCCTCTCAAACCACACAACAGAATTTCATAAAACTTTGTAGATAATAAGGACATTCTATGTAGATGTGCATATCAACAGGAAATTACGGTTCAATTTTTTTTCTAGGAGTTATGCCCCTTTGAACTTATTTGCTTCAATGTACTTCTGCAAAAGTTTGTAATCTCAACTCCTCTGAAAACACACAACAGAATTTCATGAAATTTTGTAGATAATAAGGACATACTATGTATATTGACAGGAAATTATTATTCAATATTTTTTCTTATACAATTTTTTTTTCTTGTACTTATTTAATTTCTCCAATGACAATGTGGGGACGTGGGGTATGTGAGCGTGCTCACTAAGGTTCTTTAATTAAAAGTAAGAAGATTAACACATGGTTTGGTTGCCAATATAATGAGACAACTCTTCTTAGTAGACTCTTAGTAGACCTAATGACACATAAATTAACATTTATAGGTCACCGTAAACCTTCAGCAATCAGTTTCTGTTTATTGAATACTATTTTTGTATCTGCCCTTTCAATTTCCACAATATGGTCACTTACTTTTAATTTAGTAAATCTTTTCCTTGTTATTAAGTTATTTTCTTTAAAGTTTCATATTTCTTTTTATATTAACTATCTTTAAAGTTTCATATTTTATTTTATATTAACTATATGATGTATATAGATAAAGGATTTATTATTTTCTGCTAAGTAAAACTTATACTGCATAGTCAGCTATAAAAGGCTGTATAAATTTGTATGATTTTGAAAACTTTCTCAGAATGCTACAGATTCTGAATGGCAAATTGCATAAAAATGCCAGTAATAACTTTTATAAAAATCAGCTAATTATTTATAGATGTATGCTTTGTCTTATTTTCAGAACTTGTGGTTTTTCCTGCCATTTTTTATCAGTATTTGGATCTATAATGTTTACCAGATGCACACCCCACCACCAGCTGTTGGACGTAGAGAACAGAAGGGATTTGTCAGCATCCTGTTAAGAGTGTATTTTCTGGTTATCTTTGTAGTAGGTCTACAAGGTCTGGCATTCCCAAACTCAATCATGTTTTTTATGGTATGTGACTTTATATAGTAATTTACTATTTTCTACAGAACTTCTTGTTTTTTCTTTACAAACTTATGGTCATATCAACTTGTAAACATCATTCTTGGTTTACTTTTGAAAAATAATGATTGGGTTATCTTTCTTAGCTCAAAATTAATCTACAAAGTAAACAATCCCATGCTGTTCTCCTTCTTTATAGACGAATAGACATAGATGCAGTATGGCTTTATTCTAAATTGAAAAGAAAGAATGAAGAAGAAAATGCTGCACCATATTTTAAGTAAATTGTATTATTTACTAGTACAACTGAATATATTCTCTCTATATTACTATGTAATACATTTCTTCTAAAAATCATGTTTGATATTTACAACATTTGACTGTTTGAGGCTTAAATTAAAATATTGTTTGTTTGCCCTTTACCGACCGACCCTATAAGTTTGTTCTGACTGAAAATCTTTTATTTGTATTTACCAGCAATATTTCATTTTTAATTTTTTTTTCGTTCCTACCAAAAATCTTATATTTGTATTTCCGGCTTAAAACTTTTTTTACCGGAATCCTCAAGTTTTATCTTCCCTGTATAAGGTTAAGTCTGTTTGGTATGAACACTTGCATTTAGAGAGATTGAAATCGATGTTGAAATTTTTTGAAATCATGATATGACGAACGTTGCCCTGTGTCTTTATACTTGAAGAGCAGGGTTCATTCAAAAAAGTTCGTCCAAAATAGTAGTGCATACAATGTATGAACATGATGAATTAACTACTTGCACATTCTACATGATAATATCCCAGTAACTTTAATAGTTGTAAAGATCAGTAAAATCATACTTAATAAAAGCAAATACAGACAAAAATGATATCATGCAGATTTTGTATCTATAAAATAAAATATTATACCTACCTGCCTACCCTGTTAGGATCGGAAAAGGGCAAACAAACAATATTTTAATTTAGGCCTGATGACTATTTTTCTTTAAGAACATGAAGAAAATAATATATAAAAAAAAAATCTCTCGCATATATGTGCATTGTAAATTTATCGAAACACACATATGTTATATATATTTATATATATATAAATGTCTAAGAATATAACTTAAACACGCTAATTAATACATTAAAAAGTTCTATTAGATTTTGAATAGAAATACGCAATATTTCGCTAAACAAATTAGCTTCATCAGGCGTGTGCATCTCTCAAGGTGAAATCGCATGCATGACAAAAAAATATTTTTGTAGTTTTATCTATACAAGATTTGAGGAAAAGAGTAACATATTTATTGATGTTACATCAAATATGTTTGTTGCTACAACTACATAAAGTTGGAATAAAAGTTTAACACATTTATAGATGTTCGATGAATTGTATGAATTTCTATAAATTAATTTGTATGATTTCAAGATAATTATGATTTTGATTTGCTTTTAAATCTTTTTTCGTCTCTCTCATTGAGTCCATCAGGTTCAAGAGTTCGTAACTGGTGCATCAAAAATCTCTCTCTCTTTTGTCTTCCTTAATGTGTATCCCAATTTTGATTTTTATGCCCCACCTACAATAGTACAGGGGCATTATGTTTTCTTGTCTGTGCGTCCGTTCGTCCCTCTGTTTGTCCGTTCGTTCGTTCAGTTTCAGGTTAAAGTTTTTGGTCGTGGAAGTTTTTGATGAAGTTGAAGTCCAATCAAACTGAAACTTAGTATATATGTTCCTTATGATATGATCTTTCTAATTTTAATGTCAAATTAGAGTTCTGACCCCAATTTCACGGTCCACTGAACATAGAAAATGATAGTGCGAGTGGGGCTTCCGTGTACTGAGGACACATTCTTGTTTTTTAATGATTTGAAATGTGACGTTTTCAAAATCATGTCCTGCTCTTAAAAGGTGTCTTGTAATTGGGCAGTTTCTTTCTTTTGTATAAAATGACCGATGGTTAACTTATTTAGTCAGATATTAAATGGTGTTTCTGTTTCACCAACATATTGTAATTTGCAAGTTCCACATGCATGTTTGACATGTTAGATCATAAACGCAATTTTGTGTTTTGCAATTTGATGTAAATATGTTGTATTTTTTCTTTGTGACTGTGCTGACGAATTGGGTTTCTATGTTGGCGACTTTGTAGCACTTACAATTGCCCCTTCCGCATGGTTTATAACGTCTGATTGTTGATATCTCCTGTTTAGATACTTTAGATGTTCTAGAATATCTTTGAAGTTTTTGGGTCTGGGGTAAGCCATAACGGGAGGTGATGGAAAAATCTCTTTTAAGAAGGATCATTTTCAATAAGACGCCAGTGTTTGTGGACAATGGATGAAAGATTTGTCAGGTCAGGATGGAAGCTAACAACAAACGGGATTTTATTTGTCTGGGCCGTCTTTTCTTTGTAATCAAGTAGGTTTGTTTACCGAAAGCTTCTGAAATATTTTTGTTCTTATAACCTCTTGATTTAAATTGCTGTCTGAGTTGCCCGAAACGATGGTTTAATTTTGATTCCAATGAACAAATCCGTTTTAACCTGATGGCTTGGCTGTACAGAATGCTCAGGGAGAAGTGTTTTGGGTGACAACTTTTCGGAGAGAGAAATTGGAGTTTATCAGTTTTTGGTGTATATATATATATATATATATATATATAAAGGCTTTACAGTCAAATGTTTATAACCTAATAAATCTAAATATTCAAGGGTGAGAATGTAACTATTTAAGATTTAACATAAAATATAAACCATAGGAATGGTATCAAATTAAAAGTTAAATTGAATATAGAATTATTATATGAAGATCATGAAGATGGCTTGCACTCAGCTATTGATAAAATGACATTTGCATTTTAAAAAACCCAAAAACGTTATTTTCAACAGAAAAATGTTTATATGTAAAAACATAATATTTATATTTTATCTTTGATTTCAGAATACTACACCACAGTTCATACATCAGCACTTTGTTCGTGTGTTGTGTGCATCTGATTTCTCCGCCATATTTCTTATCTGGTATGCACCAAGTTTTCTACGGGATGATGACAGGAAGGCTCTCTTCATCTCCCATCTGGCAGTAAGTTCATTGAAGTTATAGAGATATATACAACAATGAAAAGAGTAATTGTATAAAGTTGTGCATGTATTTCTCGCAGGACTTATTTAATCTCACTTTAATGAATCATTGATAATATATAAATTATTAAAAAGAAGATGTAGGATTTCCAATGAGACAATTCTTCACAAGAGACCAAATGACACAAAAATTAATAACTAAAATTCACCATACAATTATGTTGCCTATGTGCATTGATAATACTGACATCTGTTCTAGTTTCAGTCTAGAAATTTATCTTACCCATTGCATGAAATGAAAAGGGACATCTTAACATGGATACAAGTTTTAAGATGGCACTTAACCAAACTGTAATGGCTTACTTAACAAAGGAGAACCAGTTCTGTTTTCAGACCTCAGGTCTTGTAGTTATTAGCCTCCTGGTTGTATAGAACCAGTTCTGTTTTCAGACCTCAGGTCTTGTAGTTATTAGCCTCCTGGTTGTATAGAACCAGTTCTGTTTTCAGACCTCAGGTCTTGTAGTTATTAGCCTCCTGGTTGTATAGAACCAGTTCTGTTTTCAGACCTCAGGTCTTGTAGTTATTAGCCTCCTGGTTGTATAGAACCAGTTCTGTTTTCAGACCTCAGGTCTTGTAGTTATTAGCCTCCTGGTTGTATAGAACCAGTTCTGTTTTCAGACCTCAGGTCTTGTAGTTATTAGCCTCCTGGTTGTATAGAACCAGTTCTGTTTTCAGACCTCAGGTCTTGTAGTTATTAGCCTCCTGGTTGTATAGAACCAGTTCTGTTTTCAGACCTCAGGTCTTGTAGTTATTAGCCTCCTGGTTGTATAGAACCAGTTCTGTTTTCAGACCTCAGGTCTTGTAGTTATTAGCCTCCTGGTTGTATAGAACCAGTTCTGTTTTCAGACCTCAGGTCTTGTAGTTATTAGCCTCCTGGTTGTATAGAACCAGTTCTGTTTTCAGACCTCAGGTCTTGTAGTTATTAGCCTCCTGGTTGTATAGAACCAGTTCTGTTTTCAGACCTCAGGTCTTGTAGTTATTAGCCTCCTGGTTGTATAGAACCAGTTCTGTTTTCAGACCTCAGGTCTTGTAGTTATTAGCCTCCTGGTTGTATAGAACCAGTTCTGTTTTCAGACCTTAGGTCTTGTAGTCATTTTCCTCCTGGTTGTATAGAACCAGTTCTGTTTTCAGACCTCAGGTCCTGTAGTTATTAGCCTCCTGGTTGTATAGAACCAGTTCTGTTTTCAGACCTCAGGTCTTGTAGTTATTAGCCTCCTGGTTGTATAGAACCAGTTCTGTTTTCAGACCTCAGGTCTTGTAGTTATTAGCCTCCTGGTTGTATAGAGAACCAGTTCTGTTTTCAGACCTCAGGTCTTGTAGTTATTAGCCTCCTGGTTGTATAGAGAACCAGTTCTGTTTTCAGACCTCAGGTCTTGTAGTTATTAGCCTCCTGGTTGTATAGAGAACCAGTTCTGTTTTCAGACCTCAGGTCCTGTAGTTATTAGCCTCCTGGTTGTATAGAACCAGTTCTGTTTTCAGACCTCAGGTCTTGTAGTTATTAGCCTCCTGGTTGTATAGAACCAGTTCTGTTTTCAGACCTCAGGTCTTGTAGTTATTAGCCTCCTGGTTGTATAGAGAACCAGTTCTGTTTTCAGACCTCAGGTCCTGTAGTTATTAGCCTCCTGGTTGTATAGAACCAGTTCTGTTTTCAGACCTCAGGTCCTGTAGTTATTAGCCTCCTGGTTGTATAGAACCAGTTCTGTTTTCAGACCTCAGGTCCTGTAGTTATTAGCCTCCTGGTTGTATAGAACCAGTTCTGTTTTCAGACCTCAGGTCTTGTAGTTATTAGCCTCCTGGTTGTATATTTTGTTGAAATAGCTGTAGATGTACGTTATTAGTTTGTTTTCAGTTATCCAACTTCTGAAACTACTTTTTTGTAGCAATGGACTTGGTCTGATCATACGAAATGAATATTTGAAAACTGCATCTTTTAAGTCTTGTTATTACATATGCATACAATATAAGTCTTTATAGTATTGCTCAATAGTTTCAGAAATCAGTTGTCCTCATTTTAAGACGTAGTACTTTTGTAAGTTCAGTAATGTTTTTCTAGCATACAACTTTTTTCTTTTAGGCAGCAGGACTTGGAATCCTCAGTCTCCTTGCTGCCTGCTTTGTTGACCATGCTATAGAGGTATCACAGATGTACTGGATCCTCCTGTTCATGACTCCCGTCCTCATACCAGCTATTGGACTGGGTCTGATTCTACAGAATGAACGTTCAAAGAATGCAGTGTTTACTACCATGACTACACCTTCTCATTATATCACAAGATCTATCAGTAATCAGGTTAAGACAGAGTAGTGTTGAATTCACATTCATGACATTAAGAAAACAACTTTTCTTTTCACATGTTTAATTGTTTTCATATATGTTTTGGTAGAATGAAACTTGCATGGTATGAAAATAAACTTCATGGAGAATATATTTTTTAGATACATAACTGGTTATTAACTTTTTATATGAAAATAGGAATGAAGGACAGGTTTATATTAGGAGATGAAGCATAATAATACTTGTTATTTAAATTAACTAATGTTGACATTATATATGTAGGACTCTTAAGTGCGATGGTACTCTAAAGTGCGATGGTCACGCTAAAGTGCGATGGTCACGCTAAAGTGCGATGGTCACGCTAAAGTGCGATGGTCACGCTAAAGTGCGATGGTCTACGCTAAAGTGCGATGGTTGTTTGTTTGCTAAAGAACGATTAAATATCACGCTGAAGTTTAATGGATCAAAAGGGTAATTAATGTTAAAGGGCTTAAAACTTTAAGCAACACGGATGTTAATAAATAATCTTTTTGCAAAAGCTAGTATGCTTAGGTTTTATAACATATGTGATAGACTTTGTAATTACCGGTAGGCTGAAGTGATTGTTTTTAAATCAAGAAGAACGACCACGTAGTTATTGCTAAAATGTTAATTTAAGTGGGACAAAAATCTATATATTCTGTATATGATTTTTTTTTAAATTCGGGCTGGTATCAAATATTTTGATACTTAGCGTGTCTTGCCGTTCACACAGTCTATCACTAATGTGAACATCCCCCTGAAAGTCGTCATTGTAAATTACAAATTCGAAATTCGTTTATTGTGTTAAATTTATCTGTTTAAAAATATTTGATTACCAAGCTTTCTCACTCCTTTTTTGCAGTGAGCACAAATAAAATGTACAAACTAATGTTTTAGCGGACAATATATGATTTACGCATGAAAAAATGTACCTTTATTTCACTGACTTTACTTTTTAATAAAATCGATAGAATTTTAACAGGGACCGCAAGTAAACTGCAACATAAACAATGATTTTAATGTATCCATTAGCTTCTAATAGAAACAAGTTAAAGGGTACTTATGCACTTTAAGTTGTTTAAAATCAAATATTCTACAATTTTCTTACAGCATGTTCATTTTTGTGTTTGTATAAACGACTGTTCACGTCATAATCCATAGTACGTTTATTACATCTATACTTTCGCGGACAATCCCACTTTAGCGTATAGAGGCATCGCACTTTAGCACAGACCATCCCACTTTAGCATGACCATCGTACTTTAGGTTCCCCATCGTACTTTAGAGTCCTACATATATATATAATTAGTATTCACAAGACATTTGGATTGCCTAAGTTGTTCATGTTAAAATAGGGAGATGTGATATGATAACCAAGTAGACAAAGATCCATTAAATACTACAAGAACTTTTTAACAATCAATGATGAAATGAAATGGAAAAAAGAAAAATACATATTGTTGACCTTTATTGTCCTCAAATGATTTTGAAATAAAACTGATTTTCAAAATTTGTGAAATTTCAACAAGAATATGACATTAAAATGATATGGATGTCTAATTAAAAATGATGGAATTTGTTCATCCTTTGTCAGATATAGTTTTTGATGTATGTTCAAAAATATAATAAAAATGATAGGTCACATTGCATTTTCTCAAGCTACAGGTTGTGACAAAATGACATATTTTGTATGGATTATACAGGAAAAAACATCATTATGTGGTTAAAAACTAAACAAAATGATAGAATTGTAAAATAAAATACGAGAAGATAGTTACATGTATCAGTAAATGCTTTCATAATTTAAAAGAAAAGATAGGGTCACCAAACGTTTTTTTCTGGCTAGAATACAAAATTGCAAAATTCCATGTAGATTCCTTCAGAAATTGCACTTTTTTAGTGTTAACTCCCTTTTAAATGTCAATTTCAAAAAAATAAAAAATCAAGTAAAAATAATCAATACGTTTACCAATACTTATATTTAAAAGTTATAATCATTTATATTTGTTCTTTTAAATGAAAATTCACATAATAGTAATATGTATTCCTGCATCTAATTTTGCTAACTTAATTGAAAATCTGGACCTTAGGTTCTCTGTTTTTTACAATCCAAGATGGAGAAAGACACCCATACCACCTTAAGTGTAATTTCTGGACAATGGAACATCATACAAAATATGTCATTGAAGGAAAAGTTTATTGTTTGCTACCATATCTGTTGTTAAATAATTGATAGTAGAAAATACAATGTTTTACTCACAATTGGCAGCAATTATTCTTTCATTTTCTAGATATATGAATGATGAACTCAAATTTTAAAGTGCAGAATTTTTTTTTACTATAGATAAAATGAAGGATTTAATGAATCTCAGGTATACAATCAGTTGTTCTGCAACAATGTTTTAAGTTTAAAGGAGCTTTTAGTTTACATTTGATCATAGATAGGATCATATTGACGTAATCACCTTGTGAAAATCAGCAACTCTTGTCTAGAGAGTTTGCAAAATTTTAACTTTTGATGTCATACAATCACTTTCACATTGCCGAAATAATTCTGTTCTGTCATAAAAAAATTAGGCAAACCTTCTTAATGCCCAATAATAGCAAAGAAAAATCTGCATTGAATCATGGTTTATGTGGTGTATTTTGATAAATGTATTTTTTCAATCATTCATGATCACATAGAATTTCTATATTTATATATAGAATAATTCCAAGAAGGCAGCTACACTTCTTATTTATTGAAGTACATGTATGATGACACATTTAATTAAGCAAATAGGACTACATGTTTATGATTAGATTAACAAATGTATGTATTTTTTGGATTTTCAATAGTGATTTGTATTAATTTACTGTGACAAATTACTCTTATTTTTTAACTAAATTTAATTATGAAATATGAGCAATTAAATTTTTTTTTAAAATCTACTATTTAATCATATGGTTCTTCCAAAAATTATAGTGTTAAGGTATGGAAGGAATTCAAATTATTTTAATGTGTGTGGTTGCATTTTCCTTAGGATTTTGTATGTATAAAAAGTAAAATGAAAATTTATGTTAAGATTGGTTTGGGTAAAAAAAAAGAATTCTCCCATGCACTTCGTGTGTTTTTGACTTGTACGTTTTAATTGAACTACTCATCTAGGTAATACTATCCAGTATTCTAGTAATTTGATGAGTTACTAGCTATGGATAAAAAAAAAGTGGCATTGTGTCAGTGTTTTAATAGTACATTGTTTTAAAATTCAGGCAATATGCAAATACATGAAAGCAACAAATGTTTTATTTATTTGTTTTTTAATGATAAGTTTTTGTATGGATGCTTTAGAGATTGATGTAGTTTCCTGTTTTTATTTTACATATTAATTGTAGTGTGCTGTTCATAATGCTTCTGTTTTTACTTTTTGAGTAGATCTGATAGTTTAAGGACAACCACTATAAATAGAAAAGTCAATAGTAATTAGAATGCAGTTTTATAAGCATGGGAACATCTCATTTTCATTTACATAATTTGACCCTGCCTTCTCAGACATTGTTCATTGACTTTAAAACTTTTGTTTTGTTTAGATGTTAAAGTTTGTGGATAGGTCAGTTTAATTGATATTTGTTATGCAGTTGTATAAGAATAAGATATCTCATCAAAATTACATGCAGGTGTCGCCAGTTTATTTACATGGTAACACACAGATCCGTTTGTTTTCTACTTTTATCTACTGACCAGCATTTAATTATGACCAAAGGGCTGTAACTCAGAAAATTTTCTTGAATATGAAGTACCATGTTTCTTTTCTGATTATACACTTTACTGGAAAAGTGTTCATGGTGAAAAATAAGCTTAGCACTAAATTTGTCCACTCATTTTGTGTGAATGTACCTATTGTATTTTGTGTACCTATTTATCATTTACATAGTTAGAATAGTATGAAATATATACAATCAGTAACCTCCACATGTCAGAACATCTTTTTAAATGTATCTGTATCCATGGTATAAAAAAGATTATATATTTTTTAAAGTGTACTGATTCTGACCAAAGTTTTGTGTAAAACAACTTTTTGAATTTACATTTTGAATGTTAACTAAACAAATTTTTCTTTTTATAGTTTCTTTGTCATCAATTTTGTGCCATAGTCACTGGAAATCTTTTTTAAACTTTGATTTTAAAAATATTGTTTTATGACATTTAATCCAATGAAATGTATTTTCAATGTTCATTTTGGGTTGTTTTACCTTAACTGATAATAATAAATAGTAAAAATTCTTTGGAATTTTTCTTTAAGCCAAATGATATAAACTGAAGTCAATGGTATTGAATTGTCACCAGTCAAGTCTTCATATAGAACCCCAACCAACTTGCAATGGGAAAAAAATCCCAGAATTTGTAGATTAAAAAATGACATGCATATCAGCCATATAACACAATGTATAATCTAAATAAAAGAAAAAGCAACATAAAATCAAATGTCCATGACAATCCCTGTTACCTTGGATATACGAAGCATAGTCAGGTTGTCTTCCTTATTATACAGAAACAAATTACCATGATATAGGTAAAAAGCCATGCTTTGAATAAAAAAATCTAAAACAGATGATTGAAGACACATTCTTAGAATTTAGTCTGTTAAATTTTTGCTGGAGAGCTGACCATTGTCAGAATATATAATCAGATATCATGTATTCATGTAAATTGGCATTGGTTAAATATAGCAGTGGATGGATTTTTGATTTTTTTTTCATGGACCAAGTTCGACCAACATATATTACTCAGTTTATCTTCAGATTTAAAATAACTATAAGTAAATGTATTGTTCAGACTAGTTAATTATGTCTGACCATGAGGCTCTTAAATTTAAGTCTTACTATCAGCTAAGCTTAATTACTTTGATTGATATACAATGAAAACTCAGAGGTGCAGACCTAGCTATAAATACCAAATATAGTCGACCTAGAAATACTGACATGAAAACTTGACCATCAGTATACCATAAGCTTTGTGTTGAGGTGAAATGACTTCTGTTAGAAAGACATGTTCATCTCATGTTGCAGAGCTGACCAATCTATAAGAAATATTTGCCTATTTGAATATAGACCTGCAAATATCCAACAGTATATGTAAATACAATCCATTTTTTCTTTAGATAAAAACAGAAATTTGTCTTTTATTGTTTAGATTTGGTTAGTTTCTTCATTGCCATGAATCAAAAGTTAACATTATTTGTCTTTAGAATCAACCTTAGGTAAACATGTGTTTCCGACAGAAGTCATCTGGCCTAAACATGGAGTCAGGATACAAGAAGCATTAAGAATAACACATTATTAACTTGGTGCATCTGATCTGCTTTCCTTGATTTAACCCCCAGGACTGCTGGAAAGATAAAAGTGGTGTATAAATATCGGGATTGCTAAATGACTAAAACAGGGCATAAACGAAAATGGAAAAACTAGCGACCTTCAACTCTAAGCAAAAGTTTTAATATCAGGGACAAACTGTCAGAGAATTGGAACCTTAATTTAAATTGATAAACCGAAAATTTTAGTAATGTATATGTCGTGTACAAGTTGCGATTTTGTACAGGTTATAACCTGTACACAAATATTGTACATGTTATAATTTGTACAATGCTAAAATACAAGTTATAACATGTACAAAAGTACCTCAAACATGTTATAACATGCACAAAATATTGCTAAAAAATGGTTCTAACCTGTACAAAATTTTAGAATAAATTTAAATAAAGCTGATTATACATTTGAAATTTATTACATAATTGAGAACAATAATCAAATGCAAAAGAAGGTGCATTATTTACAGCATGCATAAAATACTACATTTCATATATATTTCTTGTTGCTACAAGAAAGAGACATGTGACACCTTGAGTTACACAAAACTTTCATTCTTCTACATTTACACCTACCGTACTTACAACTGCCTTTCTTACACTGACAATGCACAAAGTCTTGCCCTTCACTCAACGATATCTTACGCACTATCTCTCTCACACTCATATCACTCATTGGGACTTTACACACTTTTAAGGTTGAATTTGCAAAGAATTGAACCTGGTTTCTACTTAAGTATCCCTTTATTTGTCCAACTTTAGTTCCAATTTTATATCGCCATGTTCATTGACATTCATCACCACGCCTTTTATGTTTCTCTTGTCGGCAGGGCCCCTATCAATGGACGGAATTTGAATGATGACGTTGTCCCCCTGGGAGAGAACAGTTAGTCTAGCTTTTGTGTTTTTTGTCAGGGCATCAGCTTGTTCCTGTTGGTCAGAATGTGCCCTCTTTCGTGCACGCTTGATGTCAATATTTGAAATGTCACATAAATCCTGACTACTATTGTCATGAGGAAGATCACCACCAGAAAGCGCTCTCTTACGAGGAAGTATAGCAGTAGATCTCAACTTTTACACGACATATATAAATAAACTCATCATAGATACCAGGACTAAATTTCGTATATACGCCAGACGCGCGTTTCGTCTACAATAACGGCAACAGTAGTATACCGCTGTTCAAAACTCGTAAATCTATATATATGGACAAAACACAAAATTTGGGTAACAAACTAAAACTGAGGGAAATGCATTAAATATAAGAGGAGAACAACGACACAACATTAAAATGTAACATACACAGAAACGGACTAAGCATTAGACAAAATCCGATGAGAATAACAAATATAACATCAAAACCAAATACATGAATTTGGGATAGAAAAGTACTGTGACACGTCATATAGTAATGTGAATTCACACTCAAATATAAGAGAAAACAAACGACACAACGGAAACACAACGTTAAAATGTTACACACACAGAAACGAACTATAATATAACAATGGCCATTTTCCTGACTTGGTACAGGACATTTTTAAAGATAAAAATGGTGGGTTGAACCTGGTTTTGTGGCATGCCAAACCTTGCACTTTAATGGAAATGTTAAATATAAAAGAGGCGAAAGAGATCATCGTTTGATGTGTTTTGTCATTTGATTTTGCCATGTGATTAATGAATTTCCGATTGAATTTACCTCGGAGTTTAGTACTTTTGTGATTTTACTTTATACCAGAGTGACATTCAAAATTATAGGTCGTAAATAAACAGCATATGCCATGCATATGGCTAAAAAATAAAAAATAAACTCAAACAATAGAACAAAAAGCTAAGGAATGAGCAACACGAACCCTACTAAAAAAATTAATCCTGTTAATGACTTAGACTGGAACTCGGATACAGTACTAACTACAGACTTTATACCCTCTGAGACTCAATTTACCAACAGAGGTACTCTGCAAGTTCAAGTGGTAAAGCACTGACTATCTGTCATATACCCTAGTGGACACATTCCACCAGCATTTATGGACACATCCAGTGACCTCCGACCTAATGATATTATCATGGATTGCAAAGATACGCAGCTAGTGCTTGTGGCAAAGCACTGACTACCTGTCAAATACCCTAGTAGACAAACAGTCCACAAGTAGAGGTACACATCCAGTGACCTCCGATGAAAAGATACCCTCGGAAACTGTAAAGATAGGCAGCCAGTGCTAGTGACTGTCGCTGACTACCAGTCAAATACCTCAATTGACCAGCAGATTTACACATCCAGTGACTACCGATACTCTAGAGGAGTGCAAAGATACACAATCAGTTCTAGTTACGAAGCACTGGCTACCTGTCAAATACCCTACTGACCAACAACCCAACGACAGAGGTACACATTTAGTTACTACGTATATACCGATCTAATGATACTCTCGGGGACTGCAAAGATACACAGCTCTTCACAGCTATATTTGCATAGGTACTTTTTTCTGTACCAAAAATTTGTAGTACTGGAAATCTACTTTTCATATTCAAAACTATTTGGTTACTTTTAAAATTATTGTAATACTTAGGTACTTGTATTTTACAGTACTTGATTCGTACTTGAAATACTCAGCATTTGTAAAGTTTATCTATTTCAAATCTCTTAAAGTTATGATTTTTAAACATGAAATATTGTGGTTACTGTTGTTATATTTCTGTACCAACATTTTAAGTGCAAATCAAGTACTAAAAAATAGAGGTACCAGAATATTACAATAATTTTGAAGTAAAGAAATAATACTAAATATTGAAAGTAAATTTCCAGTACTATAGTTTTAAAGCACATACACAGTACTTTAAGTTTGCAAAAGAAGCTATGTAGTGGCAAAGCACATACTACCTGTCAAATGCATAGGGACAAACAATCCACCAGTTGAGGTACACATCCAGTGACCTTTGATCTAATGATACTCTCGGGGACTGCAAATATGCACAGCCAGTTCTAGTTGCAAAGCGCTAACTACCTGTCCATTACCAGAGCTATATGCTAAAAAGGAACATAAACACGCAAAAAAACACCTATGTAAGATCAATAAAAGGAGATGACGCCTAAGTTTTGTAAAGAATGCCAAATGTTTGAAATGTGAAATTAAAATCATGTGAGTGGTGAAGTGCCAATAACTAACCTGATGATATGACCACACGTCCGACAACAGAAATAGCACTTTATTAATTTGGTGCGAGTGATGCTATCAAATTAACTCATCATAGGTACCAGGCTTAATGTTATGTATGCCGGCCCGCGTAACGTCTCAAAAAAACCGGAAAGGCATTGATCACCAAACATTCTGACAGGCTGATGTAAAATGGAAAACAAAAGACAGCAGACCTCAGGAAATTAATATCTATCTAAAGAGACCCTAGGAAAATTTAAGAAACTTAAATGCGGAAAAAAGCTTAAAATATTTATTTCAAAATTCGTTGAATCAATAACAGCAAACACAAAGCTCTCATTTGAAAATTCCTTGAATCAATTACGGAAAACATCCAAGATAATGTTAATCAATCACGGACAACATAAAAATATAATCTAAAAACTCAGTAACAGTATTACATAAGCTCACATCTCAAGTCTCAGTGAAACAATTACGGAAAAATACGGATCTCATCTCAAAACTCATTATGTGTATTACGTATTCTCACACAAATATTTTAAAGTCCCTGAATCAATACGTCTTTTCGGAATCTATAGGATTATGGGTAATCTCAATCTTCGTACACCAAAATGAAAATAACGTAACGCCATTGGTTGAATTTCGATTGTTTAGCGCGTTATTAACCAATCACAACGTTTTGGTGTACGCTTTTAAAATTATAACCTAGAATGCATTATAGATTCTGAAACGGCGAATTACGGAAAAACAAAAAGATCAAATTCAAAAATGAATCCATCACAGACAACATACATGTTTCATTTCAAAAACCGATGAATCAATCTCAAACAAACAATTTCGGACACGAAAACATTTGAACTCGTATCTCAGCTGAACTATTACAACCAACATGAAAACATCAGCTCAGATCAGTTCATTCAATAAAACAACATAAATGATCTTAGCTCAGATCTGATTTTTTCATTTACAGATAACGTTAAAGTCATATGAAACGAATGACCGGTGAAAAATAATGTTATTCCAATTCTTGAACCAATGCATACATACATCATAAACTTTTGTGCACGATTTTATCCTTTTTTTCGCATAAATTTCGTACAATCGTCAATTTTTTCTCAATAGGTCAGTGTTGTGAACATATGGCAGGTAATTAAAGTTCGTGTTTTGAAGCCGAACTTTAACGATTTTCACCCGTTTGTCAACAATCACCAAACAAGCATGGATATTGAACAGGTGTTTTACATGTACAATCAGATAATAGCTTATTTCAGTGACAAATCCATGCGTATTGCGATCACCGGATTTTTACAAGAAGGATCACGCTAAGGTCACTTTGCATACGGAAAATATGTCTGGCGAATTGCTTCCTGGAAGCAAGCAATTAAAAAAAGTGAACTTCTTCTGAATTTTAACAAATTAAAGAATTTACTTCAGAAAAAAGTATTTGTACATAAGTTTAATAATGAAAACTATCCATTTTGTTATAAAAACATATGCTTAATTGTTTCGAATTTGAGGTTTCATATGACTTTAAGATTTCTGATCAGATCTTACATAACCAATTAGAGGAAACATACAAACACCAACTGATCAATTACGGATAACATACAACAATTAGCTAAGATCTCATCTGATTACTCGTTCAGAACTCTCTACATTTTTTAATAGTTTACATCAACGATACCAATTTCACTCGGCCCATTTCGACATTTTAAAAGTATATCTTTTGTAATACTCGTGCTAGCAGATTCTAAGTCCCAAACCTTATAGAAGCGACGAAGACCTGTATCGCAGCAGTTTTGAATCAATTATTGGATGCCCAAGAAATTTGCGCACGGACATAATGAAAGCATTCGTTTTTGTCGCGAAATTAATAAAAATATTCAAGATATAAGGTAAAAATTATGAGGAAGACATCATACCTTTTAATCTTATTTAATTGGAACATTGATAGGCGTTGAAAAAAGATGAAGGCAGACGTTACAATCTCGTTAAGTAAGATATTTAATATGGCACGTCTTTTGTGCTTTAAAATATTTTAACTTCGTTATCTAATTTTAAAAGCCTTGTTATCAAATGCTTTAACAACATATCGTTTGTAACATTAATGAAAGCGCCCTGCTGATCGTAATCATTTTCTGTCGCTAACAAGAATTACTAGAAACCCAATTTCCGTTTGGACTAATTAAATAAAGAGATCAAGTACGGTTAATTGTTTGATGCATCTTCTGACAGTCAAGTTTTCTTAGTAATCCATTGAAAGTTAAATTGCGTTTCTTGTCAATGTTTGTACAAATTATGTCTGCAGCCTTTCTGTCAATCAAATTAGGCACACTGTCCGGAACTTGAGAGTTTAATGGTAGAAACACATACATGAAATATATAACCGTCCATGGCATAAAAGACAACATTTGGGTGTCCACCTACCGATAGTTTATTGATTATCTGAAGTGTCTAATAGTACTTAGTAATTTGATTTCATTTTTTTTTCACATTCTGTCCATTGGTCTGTATGGATAGTTTTTTCATGCGAAATAAATACGCATCACTTATATTTATAATTTTTGTCAAAACGAAAATTAAGCAGCACTTTTATTTTGAAACTGTGTGTCTATTTTGAACAGATATAGAAATATTTAAATTAAAGTCAATTCTATTTCTGTCTTCCGTTTCGTTATTTTATACTAGAATAATTTGTTATTTTGGGAAATGCCTTTTATTTTTTCCGCCTTGGTCTTCATCAGGCGTAGGTTTTAACGTCCCAAATTAAGTTTATCTAGCGATTTATAATGTTTAGTCATAATTTTCATTCCATGTGAAACAGCATGATAAACCATAGAATATGCATTTAAATCCATTAAAAATTACATGGTTTCAAAGGCACAACTTTCTATGATTATACGAGATGAAATACTCGATTAAGCAACAAGTGGGTCGAAATTAAAGGGATTGTACTTTTTACAAAACCAATACAACGTCACACATGAAACGATGGGACTTTAAATGACTGTCAATATCAATAACAGTTTGAAGCGTTTGATGTTTGGAATAATTCTTTATTCCCCAAAGAACTGTATATGGTATGATCATCTCTGTCAATAGTTATATGTGGAACAAAAAATACAGACGAAAAATTAAAGTTCCGGATGAATCATATTGGTATACGGAAAATTCTCTAAAATATTGAACTCTGAGGAAAATTAAAAAGGAAAGTAGCTAGATCGCTCATCAAATGGCAAAATTAAAATCTCAAACATATTAAACGAATGGATAACTACTGTTATATTCTTATCCATTCGTTTTTTATGCGTTTTGTTATTTGATTTTGCCATGTGATTATGGACTTTCCGAATTGATTTTCCTCTAAGTTCAGTATTTTTTTATTTTACTTTTTCCTTACTTGGTAAAACTTTGTCCTCTTCATGTTTACCTCATATTTTGAATAATATGATAATATTTCAATTATCTACAAAGAATGGTACTTTTATCTTCTTCTTCTTCTTCTTCTTCTTCTTCTTCTTCGTCTTCTTCATGAGCTATTTGTTACTGGTCAAACAACATTCAATTAGTTATACATTTTTCAAAATTATCACTTGAAGTCGGTTGATATATTGTCATGCTACACAAAAATCACACATACAAACTTTGAATAATCTTTTTTCAATCCAGTGTTTTTTTGCTCTTTTTTGTACCAGTCCTTATGAAATTTTACGATATGGACAGCCACTATCTTCAGTGAATAACTTAAATATCTTGTTATTTTCAATTGAAACTATTTGCCCTTTTCATGGAAGAAAAATGGTGTATTGTATTGACTTGACACAATATTTCGTGTTTTCACACGGGCCAGGTTTGATTAAACTCTACGAGCACTCTGTATCAACGCAGTTATGTGAAAGATTTTCCTACAGAACAATCGGATTTTCAACAGATAAGTTTTCATGTTCCCAACAGGCAACACATATCAAATTATCAATAAAAAGAGAGAAAAGACATCAGAGGTAGTTGAAATTATAAGTCAAATAAAAACCAACAACACCATTACGAAAATTTAAAAAAAGGAAAAGATGTACAACAATAATATAATATTACAGAGCAACACAAGCATTCGTTCAATCTGACACAGCAATACGATTATTGTTATAATATCACATCCCCCCAAAAAATTAGCCTACCATTAATACTAGTAGTTGATAAAAAAAATGTTGACCAAGTCACCGATTGTTAAAGTTTATTTAAGTACAAGTATGAAGGCGGTTCTCGTAATGATAAGAGAATGACACGAATACGTACATATGTTATTAGCCTTATATCCAAGTCACAGATATAACAAAAGGCCAGAAAAGCGCAGTTCCTGCCTAATATAATAGGAAAAGCAGACCTGACATCTAAGTTATCCAAAAATACCCTAGAGTAAGTTAAACATGGAACAAGATTTATTAATGTTTCAAATACTGCAACATAAAGGAAGACGAAATGAATGAGATGTGTTCTCATCGGACACGTTTGTCGTCCTTCACGATTTAGACATATTTGATATATTATACATATATATATTATATCGTAGATTATTTTCGCTATTCATTTAACTCTTCAAGTATTTAGGTGTTGTTCGATGGACATATACTTTTTCCAATTTCATGGTTAGGGAACATAGAAGAAATAGAAACGGGATTGTTCCTAGTTCAAAACAATATATATAGATTATGAGTCAAATAAAAAACCGACATCAACAATACGGAAATAAAAAAAAATTGAAAAAATATGCCCAATAAGAACCGTTTAAACAGTAGATAAAGCATGCATTCGATGTTTCACAGTCAACCCAAATGATTTTATCACATTGCAATCCTCTGACTTAAAAAAACCATAAATGTAGTCTTAGAATAAAGAAAACAAAAATACGAACTTGAAAGATTATATAAGGAAAAATCAAATGATGGCAGTTATCATAAAGATGAATACATAAAACGTAAATATACATATGTTGTTAGACCTACATCCAAGAAGTCACAGATATCATCAAAAGGTCAGACAAGAAGTTCCTGTCTGATATCATTGGAAAAGTAGACCTGACAACTAAGTTAACCAATAATACCCTAGAGTAAGTTAAACATGGAACAAGATTTATTATAGTTTCAAATACTGCAAAATAAAGGAAGACACAATCAATGCAATGCGTTCTCATCGGACACGTAAGTCGCCCTTCACAATTTAGTCATCTTTGATGTATCATACATGATTGTATTCCACAGACGCATATATATATTTATTTATATATATATGCTTAACTAAGAATTCTCCAATAAAATTAATCGAATATTGTTTTCGCTATTTATTTAACTATTGATTTTTTTAAATATTGTTCGATGGACAAGTTTCAAACTTTACACATTCTTGGTTATGGAACCTGAACATTTTGCAACATGATTGTTCCTAGTCCTAAGCAATGTATATATAGGTTACTTGAATAAAAAATATTAATAGGAAAGCTAACAACTATTGGATAATTTAATCCATACCAAAAACTAGTCGAACTAAGGTACTACAGTAAATAAAACAATTCCTCTTCCACCAGTGGCACCCGTCTTAATGGTCTGGAATAGAACTATACGGTTATAATTCGTATGTAATGACGACAAATCTAACCACTACTAGCAATACAACAGCAGAAATTGCATATTAATTTACAAGTCTTCAAACTGCCGACGCAAAAGAGAGTTTACACCAGGATATATGTCTATAACCACTATGTTTTCGGTAATTTTCTTTTAAATCATCAATTTTATCTTTTCTAGCATTCAAACGAGTGATATATTCGATACTAGTGTAACCTTCAGCATAATGATGCAATCCATATTCGATTTTCTTCATTCCTGTTCGAATTTTTTTTTCATTCGATCGCTTTTAAAAGCTTTTGTGTCAATTATAAATTCGATATTATTTTTACATTTATGAACTGAAAATACTAAAGATATATGCATATTTTTGATAATTATAATTGAATTACACCTATATTGCTCACATGCAATAAAATAAAATTGAAAATAATTGCATTTTATGAATCTTTATTAAAATTGTATTTGCATTGGCGTGGTTCTTTTTTTGCAATGTTTATTACCTTTCAAGGTGTTCTTTTTATCCAAAGCTTATGATCAATGAAAATAAAGTGTTTGATTCCGAACCGTTTAATGGGTTATGTAATAACGTTAACTAAAAGTTTAGACTGCATTCCAATTGATTTGTCTCAGTTATTGTAATATAATGAAAATGTTTGTATGATTTAATGCGTTGATTTATTTGTGCTTGTTCACCACTTTGTCTTTCATCGTATATAAGTGCATGGGAAAATAGCTCTGAATTGCAAATCATTTTACTATGAAAAAAGATAATATCAATTCTATAATACCTGCAGAGATCACATCAAAGTTATTCCTTTATTTTTATAATGATCATGGTTATTACTAAAATGTAATTACAGTGGTAACTTCGAACCGATTAGCTTTTTGTTGTATATGTAGGTGGTTATTTAATGGTTCGAGAAGGATCGGGTAAATCTGTTTTGGTTGGATGTTTACTGTTTGTTGTTTGTTTTGTTGTTTTGTTGTTTGTGCTTTGAGATTGTTATTATCATTATCATTAGATCTCTTGAAAAAATAAGATGGCATATCAAACAAGACATTTATGACACATAATGTCAGTTTATGGGTCTTGTTATCATCTTAAAAATTAAAGACAATTAATAACCGGTTCATTCTTTTGTCATAGTTGCCATTATGCAAGATTTGCACTGAATCTTTTATCATAATGTTAACCGGTTTAATTTCAAACAAAACAATAGAAGTATTTGTCAGTAAATTGCTTAGCAGTTTCATTTTAAAACAAAACAACGGAATTATTTGTCATTTATATGCTTAGTGGTTTCATTTTTCAAATAAGTCATCAGTTTTCCATTTTTTCGCGCATCCTAGATTATTTTTTGTTATCAATTTTTTATAAACAATAGAAGAAAATTAAATGCTTTCTTGAAAATATCGAAAGATACATACTATTTATAATATCACGCAAAACACAAATTTATAACTTATATATTTTTTTTCATCAATTCTATAATTTCGCTTTACACTATACTGATTTCCTGGTGTAGATGAAACTTGAGTGGCCAATTGGTCTATTACATCCAACCAACATTAACAATAGAAAGACAAAGTAGTACTGTATCAACACAATGTTAATCATCTCGAATCCTACATATGGCAGGTGTGTTCGATTTGCATCTAAATTCACCAGGATTGTCAGTTTTCCTGTCAAAGACTTTCTCTGTGATCTCCACTTTCGTCCACCTCAAAAACTGACATTGACCGACGCAAAATAGCCAACAAATCTGGTAATGGTTTTTCAAACCAATAAATCAATAAATTAATCGTTGTTCCGGTCATTATGCGATATGTTTATAGGTTATAGGTTTTTGACCCCATCATGTTAGCTAAAAATTCACGACAAGATATTTCCTCTGAAATAATACTATGCGCGATTCAATATTGTTGTCGACCACATTGTTATTAACGAATAACTGTATATATTTCGCGAGATGTTCAATTTACACAAATATCTTTCCATATTTTTGTTTTTAATATTTCTATTGCATGATATCTTCCGTGATAAAGTGTACTAGTTCGTTCTCTGTAGAGTTTAGGAGTATATTATGCAGACATTAATGTGAATGATTGGCCTGCCGAACAGAATGCCTAACAACCAAAAGAGATCCAGGAAGGTCGAGAAAGTAATATACCGTACTAATGGTAGGCATAAATCAATATCGCCGACATTTTTGTATATTTTTGTCTAACATATATGTAAATAGTAAATAGATTCGTAGTTGTTTTTATTAAATTTGCAAAGTCAATAATGCTGTTAATGGTCAATTTATTGACAGTGAAAATACCCAGGGTTATGGAATCATGGATTTTTATACTGTTTGTATAAACATTAGGGAATAAAAAACGGTTGCTGTGTTGTGGGAGTGAAATTATTGTTTCAATTCTACTCAAAATCTATTGTCGTCGCAATTAAAATGTCGACAGATAATGGTGCACTATGTAGGACAATAAAAGAAAACCATATTTAATTCTGATGATTATTTGCAGTTCCAATTAGAATTGAGCCTGAAATAAAATCCGCAATACCCTTTTGTAAGCGAAACAATTATCCTGTTTCAATGTTACGTTTTCCCTAAGTAATGTTACGTAACCCAATTTATTCTCTGTGAACATAAGTACAATTCTTTGTTATGTAAAACAGAAGAGCGTGCTTTATTTGATTTTAGTTATACCATCTCAATTCATTCAGTTATTTGGATGCATTTGTTTCTAAATTAGACAATGTTAAAAATCTGAGTCTAATCAATTCCTCCTTGTAATCATGTTAAAAAAGAAATAGATCAATAAGGATGAAAAAAAGTTAAATCACAAAAATACTGAACTCCGAGGAAAATCAAAAACAAAAGTCCCTTATCAAATGACAATAATTGTTTTTTCCATGTTTCGACCCTTTAAATAGAAAAGACAACTGCAGACTTACATAGATCTACATAAAACACAATCGAGAGGGGAAATGAATAATAGCCAAATAAAAACCGGATAACGATTTAAACAAGAAATATAAAAACCATATGCACTCCATTAAGAAAAACAAATCTAATTTATCATAAGAAAAAGCAGGAAGAATATTTATATTATATCTATAGTTGGTATGTGATCTATCGAATTGCCATATGTAGTATGCAAATTTATGATAATATTGTGAACAATTAAAACATTTTTGGAAAATTAATTCTCTGCTATTGGATGTACGGGTTGGTATTCATTTTTTAATGCTAACCATAAAACTTATAACTATAAGGGCCTTCACATTGACAGTGCTGACGACCATCTGAAAGAATTGAGCTTTCAAATGACAGTTCTGACGACCAAGTTTCTACAAAGATTTTGTTATTACAGAAATCAGGCGAATAATTTCGAAAATATTTAAGTCATACTCGTATTTCAGCTACATAAAAATTTTCAGTGCGCTCGAATTAGACCAATTGATAGGCTGAATAAGTAACGAATTAAAAATTTAAAAAAAAATGCCATAATCTGGCCAAATCCATGTTGAACTCAGTCAAAAAAGGAAAACAACACGTTCTATAATTTTATAATTGCGTTCGAAGCGCATTTCTAGGACTTACTTCCAACAAGAACACTCAGTCAAACATTTAAAAGCCAAGAATTCATAAAAACCGCAACAAATGAAGAGCTATTGGGCCGACAATAACATAACAAATAACCAAATCCACACAAGTTCAACTTTCCTGAGGGAGTTGAAACCTCGTGTTGCTTAGTCTTTAGTTTTTTTATGTTGGGTCTTGTGTACCTTTATTGTTCTGTTTGTCTTTTTAATTTGTAGCCATGGCGGTGTCAGTTAAGTTTTGATCTATGAGTTTGACTGTCCCTTTTGTATCTTTCGCCCTCTTAAACAATGTAAGTTCTGGTATTTGCACTTATAAATTCAAATAGCTTCCACAGCTGGTTTAAACCTTAACCTGTTGATACATCAACGACAATGCAATCTGAATACCATACACTAAAACAACTTAATTAAAGTTTTATACTACACTACCAAAACTGTACTGGAACGTTTCTATTTTCTCTATTAAGTGCGGATTTTGTTCAGTAAGATTACAGTACTGACAAAAATCCAGTACAGTTTTTTTTACTGAAAAAAATCTGTATTGCATAAAACAAATAAGCTATAGCACAAATATAAGTAAAAAATTCTGCAGTTCTGAATTTACAAAGTCAGAAATTAAAAATTTATCATGAAGCCGTAAGTACTGACAAACAAGAGGGTGGAAAAGTACAAGAACAGGGTGAGAACATTCTTGGTTGTGTAACAATGGTGGCTTCCTCTGAAGAAGGGTGCGATTCAGACCGCAGAAAAAGTCAGTATTGATGAATGAATTGTACCACTGCGTTTCCGCTTTCAATTTTGCTATGTTAATTGTGATAATCAGAAAGGATATATATTCAAATGTGCATCAAAGACACAGACAAGATAAAGAGCAATCAATAATCATTGACGTACCATTTAACCTCTTAGCGGTACGCAATGCGACAATTGATGTCTCCCCATCATGCTCGAGGACAAAATATTTTAAAGACAGCCATCTTATATTTTGTCCTTTTTGTGTTTATATCCTTTATTAAACTTCGGATATTTAAATAGTTATGCCTCGAACATCACTGAAGAGACATTGATTGTCGAAATGCGCTACTATTGCTTTTTGTAAATTTGTTCCTTCAGCAGAAGAAAAATTGGTACAGGTTATGTTATTATACAAACAACTTCGAAGAGCTGATTAAACTAAAAGATTACAAGACCTGGTTTGTCTTAACAATGACAATGGTTCTATTGTAGCCTTCTAAAACGTTCCAATGTCCTTACCTAAGACGATACAGAAACAATGAAATGTACAAATGTATGTTGAAGAGTGAAAAATTATATCAATGACTTTTTTTTAAATTCTAAACAAAACAGTTATTGCTTTGCACTTCCGATTATAAATTCACTTCCTTCAATGTCTTGATTTGAACAACAGAAGCAATTTACCTATGTTCGATTCCAGTAAATCCATTTACCGATAACAAACCGATAAATCTATGATATTTTTGTAAAGTTGCTTTTATGTTGTCTCATGTAAATCTACTACTTATACAAAAATAAAACAACACTTTATATGACATACCTATTTAAACATGTACTTATTTGAGCAGCCCGACAGGTACGGGGCTACATGTGGAGCAGAATCTGTCTTCTCTTCTGAAGAACAAGAGGTCATTCCAGATGTTTGGTTGGGGTTCTTGTAACTTAGTCTTCAGTTTTATGTATTATGTTGTGTGTGCTGTTGTTTTTTTGTCTTAACTCTGCCATGAGAATTCAATTTATTTTCGAGTTTGAATGTCTCGCTTTTGGTATATTGTCACCTCTATGCTATAACTTCCGTTTGTCCGAATCATCTTCTTGAATTCTCACTCATTTGGAACACCCAAAGCAGAATGTTTGAAAGCCATTGATGTAAAAGATCCGAAACAGTCAAAGAAGCATATGACAATATAAATAAAGGCAACAGTAGTATACCGCTGTTCAAAACAAACTCATAAATCCATGGACAAAAAACAAAATCGGGGTAACAAACTAAAACCGAGGGAAACTCATTAAATATAAGAGGAGAACAACGACATAACACTAAAATGTAACACACATAGACAAAATCCCACGAGAATAACAAATATAACATATATATATAACATCAAAACCAAATACATGAATTTGGGATAGACAAGTACCGTGACACGTCTTATCGCAATGTGAATTTACACTCAAAAATAAGAGAAAACAAACGACACAACGTTATAATGTAATACACACAGAAACGAACTATAATATAACAATTGCCATATTCCTGACTACACCTTCCAAATAAAAGTCAAAACAGTCAAAGGACTTGAGGGACTGATACAATACTCCTTAATAACTTCTAAATTCATAAACAGACAATTTTAAAAAGATTTGTCATAAATGATATGAATACCAAATTACTGACTTCTTTGCTGATTATACCATCGGGGACTGATAGTCCAAAAGCATCAGTATCGAAAAAAAGTGAAATAACAAAAACACTGTACCACAATGAAAACCAACACGGAAATTCCGTTAACAAATGTTAAAATCAAAAGCTCAAACATATCTTGCGAATGGAAAATAATTTCTGACTACTGAGCTGATGATACTCTAATTGATCACTTTATCAATAGAGATATACCAGTGCTTGACATATGAAAATAAACTCATCACACATACCAGGATTGAAATTTATATTTACGCCAGATGCGCATTTTGTCTACAAAAGACTCATCAGTGACGCTCGAATAAAAAGATGTTAAGAAGACCAAATAAAGTACGAAGTTGAAGAGCATTGAGGACCAAAAATTCCTAAAAGTTTTGCAAAATACAGCTAGGGTAATCTATTCTTCAGATATAAAGCCTAAGTATATAAAAACAATACTTTATAAATTCCATGCATCTACAACACTTTTTTTTATTTTACATTCATCATGAACACCAAAGCCGAATATTTGAAAGATAATAATGTAAAAAAAATGACATAGTTCAGTTGGGAGCTATAAGCCCAAAAAGGACCTGAACATAATTGCAAAATCTAACTATGGGTCAACTTTGACTGAGGGAGTCAAATCCTAATTTTTTGTCTATCAATTTCTTAACTTTTAAACGAACAATGTATGAATTGTCAGTCATAAATCATACCAGTACCTAAGATTATGAAATAATGGATTTTTATACTTTTTGTATAAACATTAGGGCATAAAAAAACGGTTGCTGTTCTGTGGGAGTGAAATTATTGTTTCAATTCTATTCAAAATCTTTAGTCGACAGATAATGGTGCACTATGTAGAAAATAAAATAAAATATTTGATTCAGATGATTATTTGCAGTTCCAATTAGAACTGAGCTAGAAATAAAATCTACATTACCCTTTTGTACGCGAAACAATGATCCAGTTTCAATGTTACGTTTTTCCCTAAGTAATGTTACGTTTTTCCCTAAGTAATGTTACGTAACCCAGTTTATTCTTTGTCAACATAAGTACATTTCTTTGTTATGTAAAACAGAAGAGCGTGTTATATTTGATACCAGTTATACCATCTCAATGTATTTGGTTATTTGGATGCATTTATTTCTGAATTTGACAATGAATGTTTGGAACAATTCAAACCTTTTTGGGAAGACATCTTCCGTTTAGAGATGCCCAATAATAATGTTCCTCTTTCTGCTACACCATAAAACTTTTAAATATTATGTCTTTGATATTCACACTGCTGAGTTTCTTCAAAGATTACTTATTGAAAATACTTATCACTGAAAGCGGGCTTATAATTTACAAACTGGTGTACGTCAGACGCGCATTTTCGTCTAAACAGAGAGTCAAGACTCTGTTGGAAGGTGAAATTAATTACGATTTTGTACAACATATAATAACAAATTATTCTAAGAAGTTTTGCAAAATATCACAAAATATCACTATGGTCATGTATGTTCCTATAGAGTTATACTTATTTGTGTAACATAAGTAACGATAGTGATCGATAGTTTGCAACTGATATACTTTCTTCAGCAGGGTTAAACCGTAACATGTTGAGACATTTTTGACGATGAAATCTGAATCTTGTTCACTCTATATACTGCGTTACCGATATTTTACACACAACTTTCTACCCTCTTGTAAATCAGTAATGAACGATTATATGATAAAATGTCATGTTGTGCCTTTGGTGTATTCAGTTCTGATGAATCATATACTTATACATATATACTTATTTTTTAAATTCAGTACGGATCTTTTCAGTACTGTGACAGTACTGAGAAAATCAGTAATGTGACAGTGATTTTTCTTTCTATATTGTAATGTTTTCAAAACAGTATACAAATACTTGCTTTTACAACCCTGAGCTGACAAGATCCGTAATGAAGTTACCGAAAGTACAACGTTATAAGTCTATCATGAGGACGTTCATTACTTATTAACATGTGGGTAGAAAAGTACAAGAAATGTGTGAGTAAATCCTTGGTTGTGTAAATATTTTCTTTTTTTCTTAAGGTGGGAGCGGTTCAGACCGCAGAAAAAGTCATTATTGATAAATGAACTGTATCACTGTGTTTCCGCTTTCTACTTTATTATATTAATTGTAATAGTTATAAAGGGAATATATTCAAATGTACATCTAAGATCAAAAGACGAGATAGAGATCGATCAATAATCATTGACAGTGCCATTTAACCTCTAACATGTCTAAACGGTGCGCAATGCAACAATTATTGTCTCCCCATCATGTTCGAGGAAAACATATTTGAAAGTAAAACATCTTAAATTTTGTCCTTGCATGTGGTTTATAGCTCCTCATTTTTTGACAAGCTTCTTTGATTTTTGATAGTTTTGCGTCTAGCATCGATGTACTGGGGATTCATTATTATTCGTTGGATAGCAACTTTCGTGGGTGTCGTGGGTAGAGATGAACCACGAATTCAAATGTTCAACGAATAACACATTTTCAATAGGCCTTATATACAGACATTGACAAAACCACGAAATCAAATATCAACGAATATGCAAGTTTTCACCAATCCACATAAAATAAATACGCACGACAATTAATGAATCAACAGTATCAATAAAGAGACATTGATTGTCGAAATGTGCTTATGGTGCAGATAAATTATAACCGTTTATGTTGCTATACAAACATCGAAGAGATGATTAAAAGAACAAATACCTGGTATATCCAAACAATGATAGTGATCCCTTTAGTCGTCTACAACGTTCAATTGTCCTTTACCTAAGAAGATACGTAAACAATGAAAAGTACAAACGTATGTTAAAGAATAAAAAACTGTATCAATGAATTTTTTTAAAATTCTAAACAAATTATAAAACAGTTATTGCGTTGCACTTCCGATTATAAATTTACGTCTTTCAATGTCTTGAATTGAATAAACAAAAAGACAAAGTAGTTTTACCTATGTTCAAATACAGTAAATTTATTAATCGTTAACAAACTGATAAATCTATGATCTGTTTGAAAGTTGTTATTATGTTGGCTCATGTAAATCGACTACTCATACAAAATTAAAACAACACTTTATATGACCTACCTAATTAAACATGTACTTAATTAAGCAGCATAAGAAGTACGGGCTACATGTCGAACAGAATCTGCATTCCCTTCCGAAGCACACTCCAGATTTTTGTTTGGGGTTCTTGTAACTCAGTCTTTAGTTTTCTATGTTATGTTGTGTGTGCTATTGTTTTGTCCTCTTTATCTTGCCAGTGAGTTTTCAATTTATATTCGGGATTGAATGTCGAGCTTTCACCTCTATTCTATAACTTCCGTGCTTACGAATCCTCATTTGGAACACTCAAATTCAAATATTCGAAAGCCATAGATGTGCCGAAACAGTCAGAGAAGCATATGACAAAACAAAATTCCATATAATAGTCAAATCCATCTAAGGACTTGAGAGACTGAAACCATATTTCTCAATAACTGCTTAATTCATCGACAGACAATTTTAGAAAGATTTATCATAAATGATATTAGCACCGATTACTGACTTCTTAGCTGATTATACCCCGAGAACTGATAGTCCACCACCAGCAGTATCTAAAAAAAGTGAAATACAAAAACACTATACCCCCAAAGAAAACTCAACACGTAAAGTCCGTTAACAAATGGCAAAATCAAAAGCGCAAACACATCGAACCAATGGAAAATATTTTCTGACTACTTAGCTGACGATACTTTTGTGTATTGACCAGTCCATCAATAGAGACATCCCATAGCTGGAAATGTGGAAAAAATATTTTATAAATTCCAGCACTTTTTTTTTAAATTTTACCTTCATCATTAACACCAAAACCTTTTTATTCATCATTTTTTACATTTGAAAAAGACTGTACCAAGTCAGGAACATGACAGTTTTTCCCCACCACTCGTTTGATGTGTTTAATCATTTAATTTTGCCATTTGATCAGGGACTTTCCGTTTTGAATTTTCCTCGGCGCTCAGTATTTTTGTGATTTTCCTTTTCATTAAATTAAATAAAAAATGGCTGAAATTGTCGGTCAAAACAAGTTTCAAAACAAAAAGCGCTTGTTTTGTAATGTTTTAATTCATAAATATGACCATATCAAATATTATTCATGTTATGTGATGCGTGTTAACTCATCAATTCTTTAAACAAACTTATTAGTAAAGGTTATCTTACCAATGTTGTAATACGATCATTGAATATAGTTTATATTGGCACAAATATCGATTTTGTCATTAGCAAATTTCTAACCATTCTACTGTATGTCGATACATTTATTTTTTGGCATTGCACAAACCTTCATTGACTGTTCATGACATCAAAATTGTAAATCCCTGGGATGTATTTAAGTTTATTTCACCTATTCTTAACTATATTTGGCACACCTTTTGGAAGTGGGGTCATACATGCTGTTCAACTTTGTACTTGTTTGGCTTTATATCTATTTTTATTTGAGTCTCACTGATGAGTCTTATTTAGACAAAACAGGCATTTGGTGTATAAATTATAAGCCTGATACCTTTGATAACTATTTTCTCCACTGGGCCATTGCCACTGTTTGTGGATGTTTTGTCCATGAGGGTATCACCAGCCCAGTTGTCAGCACTTCGGTGTTGACATGAATATCAATCATATGGTCATTTTTATAAATTTACTGTTTGCAAAAGTATGAATTATTCGATATACGAAGGAATTTCTTATCTCAGGCAAAGATAATCTTAGCCGTATTTTCCACAACCTTTTGGAATTTGGAATTTGGGATCATAAATGCTCTTCAACTGTGTATTTGTTTGGCTTTCTAACCATGTTAATGTGAGCGTCAGTGATGAGACCTATGTAGACCAAACGCCTGGTACCTTTGATAACTATATTCACCACTGGGTCGATGCCACTGTTTGTGGACGTTTCGTCCCCGAGGGTATCAACAGCCCAGTAGTCGGCTCTTCTGTGTTGACATAAAATCAATTATATGGTCATTTTTATAAATTTACTGATAACAAAAGTATGAATTATTCGAAATACCAAGGATTTTCTTATCTCAGGCAAATATAATCGACGGTTTTATAATAGACATTTTTTAGGCCCTTTATAGCTTGCTATTCGATGTGAGCAAAGGCACCGTGTTAAAGACCGTACTTTGACCTATAATGGTTTACTTTTACAAATTATGATTTGAATGAAGTGTTGTTTCATTGGCACTCATACCACATCTTCTTATATTTACTATCACAGAAGAGCTGACAAAAGGATTATTTGTTAGTAGCTGCCTTATTATAAATGTCCGCGTTATTTTTAACATAGACTTAACTGTAATTTGTATTCCCAACCGTGATAATTGTCATTTTTTCTTAGAAGAACCTATCAAATTCATCACATTAAGAAATGTAAACAAAAAACCATACGTTGTAGTGGGTATACCTTTAAGTTTAAGTTATCTAATGTAAAAGTTACTGCAAAAATGCATGGCACTATTCTCGGATTATGTAAAAATATCCACTTTTCTATGCAACTGAAAAGTGAATTAGACTATCCTTTTTCATGTGAGTGGGATGTGAAATAATGGAAAACTATCATCCGACAAAAACTTGAAATATCATTGGATCATAAAATACGGTGTAAAACTATTTACTGTAACAATATAATTAACTTTAGTTCAGTCTCAATTGTCTTTATTTAAAAACAGTTTAATAATAAATGTCAATTGTAAATACACATTGTAAACAATAATTACAATGTAAACAATTATAACTACATAAATAATATAACACAAGGAAGCAAAAGTAATATCAACATTTTTATGAATAGTGCACAGCCACGAGTGCTCATGACTCGGTTAGTTGTACTCTCGCTCATACAATATGAATGTTATGGACCTTGCAAAAAACAGTAAAATCACAAAAATACTGAACTCCGAGGAAAATTCAAAATGAAAAGTCCCTAATCAAATGGCAAAATCAAATGACAAAACACATCAAACGAAGGGACAACTGTCATATTCCTGACTTGGTACAGGCATTTTCAAATGTAAAAAATGATGAATTGAGCCCGCTAAATATAACCTCTCACTTGTATGACCGTCGCATCAAATTCCTTATATTTACAACGATGCGTGAACAAAACAAAAATATAATAGGAAAACTAGACATAACAAGGGTATAGCAGAAATCTGTCTTTAACAAAAATATACTACATATGATTATTTCATATTTCATACTTTGTTCTGTAAGCTGTCAATTTCTAAATAAAACAATTTACAAGCAGAAACATATTCATCCTGCTAGACAACGTTCTCCAGAAAACCACAGCTGTAGTACATACATGGTAAATTAAAAAACACAATGTCAGTAATGAAATTAAATCCAACCATACTATAGAGAATACGGAAACAATAAAAGTACAAATTACATAGAATGACTGATAAACAATATGTCTTTTTTGTCACGAATAGTTTCTTTTTACACGCTCTCCTTTAGACAGACATATCTAATAACAGATGTTATCAATTTCAAATGAATTACAGAAAAAGTTAATTTCACATGTACTGCAATATTTTGAATGCAGATTCTATAACAGTATGAAATACCAGACACATAAAAAACTTTAGAGTTAAATGATACAATGTGACAAAAAATTAACAAAGCAATATGTTAAAAAAATATGAATAATGAAATGATTTGATGGATGGTTGGCTAAAACGAAGATGTACATATAAAATAGACCAGGGACCACCAAAAGTAAACAGCTGGACCAGGAATAGCATTAGGTAAACAGTTGGACCAGGAATAACAAATAGTAAAAATAGTTGTCTTTCATGAAACAAAATAAGGTCGAAAATTTCAACTGACCCCTACAAGGCCCATGTCATTATTCAAGTTTTTGAAAAATTTTAGATAGTGACAAACGTTACAACTGGAGGGTTTTAATGAACATGAATCTGATTCTTTTTAGTTGTAACTTAGTGTTTGTATCAAAAGTGATTATTTAAAAATATGAATAAGTGAATAATGAAATGCACTGTGTAACTCAAATGTCCGTGTAATCAAAACAATACATCCAAATGTACTTAAGTCTTTCAATAAAACACAAAAAAGTAAAATAGAACAATATCTGTGCGTGACATATCTCATCAAAAATGTTACATGCAGTAATTGGAATATTTTTGCTATTCTATGAAGTATAAAAAAATACGACCTAGTATATACAATATATCAAATTATGTACATTGAGCAACAATGGAAACACTTTCTTCATCACAATCAATAAATGAAATGAAAAGTTGTATATACAAATAACAATATTAAAATTTGAAAACTTCTACTCAACAACCAAGAAAACCTTCATTTGTCTCTAGAAATAATACACTATAAAATGATTAAATGACATAAAAATGAAAGTTTAGTTTCGTACAAACATAACAAAGCTAAACACATATATAATTTTAATGTAACCTTAGTATCGTAATTTACATTTATCCTTTTTTCGCTCAGCTTATAAGTATTCATCAAGAAAGAATCAAACATTTAAAACCAACTGATGTTCAGAGAAAATGTTGTTCTCAGTCGTTCCTATCGAATGTCTTCAATTGTTTTGTACTATAAAACTGAGGTTTACGTAATGTTCACTCCAAATTTGCCTTGTCATAACTGGATCAGGGTAAGATGAAGTTAAGATAACCTGTCTTTAATGAGGCATCACAAGTGCCAATTTACAAGGTATAAACTACAAAAAGACACCTCGAACATTGTGTTATAATTCAGTAGTTATTTTCAGCAATAAAGATCTTCTTCTACACAAGACGACACATTCTTAGCGTTCCTATCTGCCTGCTGAAGGTAAATCCAGAAAAATTTTAGGACGCACCAAATTCATAAAGTATTATTGTCATTATCATAAATACACAATGCATTTCATTTGATACAATTCGCACTAACTTGACAATGACTTACACAAGGTTACAAAATATAAAGTGCTTAAGAATTTCGACCTTGTTGCGATGCAATAGTGGATCTGTTTGAATAAGATTTGATCTAAACTACAAAAGCACATGAAACTTGATATACAACCATATTCTTTTGATTTTGATTGTATCATATCTGGTAGAGTGGGGTGCTCATTTTCGCCATATCTTTCCATGTTTTCTACAGTTTATGTTCAGGTCTTTATGTTTTTGAAGTATACTGATATTTCTATATGAAGATAACTTCAAATGCAAAATATTCTTACACTTGAAAACGTGTTTGTTGGAAATAATCATCTGAAAAGTTAGATTTAAGGATGTTTGCAATTGCCTGATGTTTTATCAATGGGGGACACATATTCGCCGTTTTTATATATCTATTTAAATCCAAATAACTGCAGCTTTAAACAATATTTTTCAAATCAACTTCATTATAGATGGCAATAGCAGACATTTTAAAGGTGTACAGAACTGAAATTTAGGGCAATCAGTAAAAAAATTACTAAGAATGCATCTTTGAAATTGTGTTTTTCATTCAGGAAATTGGCCGAAAATCGTTGTCCGTTTTTCGGTCCTTTGCGGTAAGTGCTGCAATTTTGTCGTAGTTTAAAAAATAACCATATTTGTTATGAAAATCTAAGTCACCGGCATATTTCTTCTATTTCAGCAATCTTTTGAAGTATTTACACCACCTCAAAATAGTAAAACGGCGAAATTGTGTCCCCGGCGAATATGCGCACCCCACTCTATACGTAATTGTATGACTTATTTCCGAAATAATCCGACCAGAAATGTGTGCTAATATGTGACCCGCCATGACATTTGCAGGCTTATGGAGGTAGAACGTCATTGTTAGAATAATTATAGACATGATAAATATCGAGAATCAATGAAATACATATTTGTGAAGAAGAGATAAACACCTTCCTTACTCTATAGATTTCCTTTCATAAATGAAGTCTGAAATATATCCATAATAAATGCACCGTATCAAATTAATATCTGAGAACACCTTCTTATAAACTGTTACGCGTCGCATACTAAGCATAGAGACATGCATAATAAATCTAAATTAAAAAAAGGAATTCTTAAAGCTTTCTTTGACAAATTTTAAACTAACTTTATTTCAAAAAGTTTAAATTACATGTTCTAAAAAAGAGCTACAAACAAACAAATAATGCTCTGCTCTATAGATTTTCTTTCATAAATGAAGTCAGAAATATATCCATAATAAATGCATCGTATCAAATTAGTATCTGAGAACACCTTCTTATAAACTGTTACGCGTCGCATACTATGTATAGAGACATGCATAATAAATCTAAATTAAAAAAAAAGGAATTCTTAAAGCTTACTTTGACAAATTTTAAACTAACTTCATTTCAACAAGTTTAAATTACATTTTCTAAAATAGAGATAAGAATTGTTTGTATTGTAGTAAATTTAAGTCTGAAATTTTTTTCAAATACGCTATTAAACATCACTAAGAGCCAATAAATACAATAATTTTGTGTTTTATAAATTAGTGCCTTCAATAAATAAAAGTCGTCATAGAACAGTCTCATTTTCATACCGGTATTCGAAATAACTTGTTTCATTGCTATGACAACAAATATGTCATAATAACATGCCAGAGAGTTTTGTTTCGGAATATTCTAGATAAATATACAAAAATTAAATTCTAGACAGTGTACCCTCCTAAGCCTGGAAATGGCTAGTCACATATAGTTAACGGCGTTTTTTCTCACAATGACGTTCTACCTCCATAAGCCTGGATATGTCGTGGCTGATCACATATGTGTTGACACTGGATATTCTTGTATCATATGTGTACATTAGTTACTCTTTCCGAACTGCAATATAATGTCTTTCTTCTGGGGCTCATGATTTCATGAAACACATATGACAAATTATGATTACAAAGACACTACTGTTTACTAACGAGATCATATTTGAGCAAATAAAAAGTCCACACACAAAGTCGATAACCTTTTGTCTTACACTCAAGTGTCTAAAAAATGGCAAGCGATGACAAGGTTTCAGCAAGTATAATTATACTAGAAGTTTAGCATATCTGTTTACAATCTTTTTAATCAAAATGTTCTTTTCTCGCAAATTCCACTTATGTTAGATGGTATATTCAGATGCAAACAATGTCCACCTAAAATTACTATTATCATACACTTGCGCACATCCAAACTGTCTTCATCTAGCGTCTCGTGCGAATAACAACCAGATTTCCAGCAACAGTATGCGATGGATTCTCTCGCTCTTGTATGATGTTTACAATTTACAAATTTAGAACACATTTATATATGTGAACATAAACTATTTGATACATGTATTGTCTTAATCCACATAATATTATCTCTTTCATCTCTAATGTGGTACTGTGATGTGGCGTTATCTTTATGTAGTGCATAATGTTCGTAACAGCACGAATAAGCAAATAAAAGTGTGTAAAAGTGGCTGTGGTAATGATGAGGATGCGGATGAATCGGCATTCTGTCGATCCGTCTGAACAGGTTTATTTGGAGCTAGAGGTCCTTTTATAATATCAGTTGTTAGTCTGTACCCATTAAGTGGCTTCTTTTTGACAGGTGTTGCTGTTATCGAACTCGTGTCTAGTGGTATGATTGGTATATCTGGTTGTGGCTCGTCATCTATTGGACGAGGACAGAGTTTTGGTGGTTTTTCCATTACTTCAAACATACTTTTGGGAACTACATCCCCTGCTAACGATAGTTGTAATTGAACTTCATTGCAATCGGCAGCATCAAATACAACAACTTTTCTCTTTTCACCGGTCCCAGTAAAAACCCAACATAAAAATTGTCTGTATGTATTTTGACGTCTGATCCGGGTACCTGTCACTACGGCGGTAGTCTCGTTATCAAATTTAAAAGATGCCATACAGATATATTCTAAATAATTCAACGATGATGGACAGTTTATGGTTCTCACTTCGAAATAGTCTGGATTTATTATATTGTCGTAGTACAAACAACCATCACATTTATCCCCTTCCCGGAAGTAAAGTCCATTGAGGTGATTCCGGAACTCGTAGTCCAGTTTACAGTTTTGACTCTTAGTATAACTTGCATCGATTACCGTAATTTTTGGAATTTTGAATTTTTCACTGCTATCACCAATTTGGTAATCCTTCTTAAACATTATAGATTTACATGCCTGGCTCTTGACACGTGACAAGTCGTACACTGGCCAATTAATGCGCCTTCCGAGTCTAAATTGACGAACGGTATCAGATGAGTAATACGTTTCCATGCATGTGAACTTTGGATAACAACCGTTATCAAACGTGTGTAATAAAATGGATCGGTGTTTAGCAGTGACATTGTTGAACAAACACTGAAATTTACCAACATCCGGGAAATCTATTTCATAATTTGTAATGTTCACATACCGCATTTTATTTGTCTGGGCATATTTCCGGTCGTAAATACTCCAAACACGTCTGAGGTATTCTGGAAATGCACATATGTCGTCAGAGCGACATGGTCCACATGTGAGTTTACAATGTGCTCTCATATCAGTGTCGCAAAATCGTTCATCCGAACAACCTTCAAATTCGTTTTCACATACTGAATGGATATATTTCCTTTCGAATTCAATAGACAGAAAATTTTGAGAGTCCTCAGGCTGACCGACAGAGTTTCCAGGATCACACACTAAATCCATAAAAAGATATGCATGTCTGATGTTATCTAATGGTTTCTTAATACGTAAACAAAGAGCATGGTCCGAATCTGGTCGCAAAATGACAAACTGGTAATTCCGATCAGTCCACGTGGCCATGCAGTCAATGTGTTGTCTAAGATTCATTCTCATGCTTTTTAAATTTTCATGGATACACTCTTTGTGTTTGAAGTCGACTGATATCCCGTCTCCTGCTTCGCATTCACTCTCAATTCTCGGACTGAGCATTTTATTCGAACACAACTCGTGACCGTTTGAGCTAATGCGCATATTGTACCCACCTGAGAACGGGCAAGCAATTGCTGGGGCTGTTCCGAGTGAAGTTGAAAACAGAGGCCAGTTGTTCAAAACAATATTATTACATAACTCCGCAGAGGGTTTATCGAACTTTTCGGATTCTTTCATCTGTAAGACTGTCGGCGACCGGAAGATAAACTGTATGCAGAGATAACGAGGAGGAGAGAAACCAGTCGAACGAATCTCGTGTTTAACGATGTATTGGTTGTCATCTCGTTTTTCCACACAATGTTGGACATAATGCTGACAAGCAGATCCAACATATGGACAGTACTTTGCTGTTATCATGTGTGGTTTGATGTACGCTGTTAAAGTTGCTCCTTCGCCATTTTTTCGTGTCCAAACATCTTGGTGATTTATAAAGTCAGGAAACTGGCAATTGGACAAAACACTTGAAATTAACCATACATTCATCATTAATTGGATCGCAATAGCAGCAAAGCTATTTGTCTGGATTCTGATCGCCATGTTGATTTGTTAAGTACCTCCTGTAAAAACATAAGAAAAAATATTATTATTCAAAGAGAGACGAAAGATACTAAATAGGCATTCAAACTCATAAGTAAAATAATGCAATGCATGAAAAAAAATAACGAAAAAACGGAAATCCTATGAAAACGCTAACAACATGACACAAAACTTAGCATAGAAAGACTAAGAAACACGAACTACACGAACAAACCGGGGCTCATCTTCTTATTGAAGAATATGGGGAGGGGGGATGCGAGATTTTTTTACCGATTTCAGGAAAATGTGCATACATATCTGAATACGAGTCTTAATTTTTGCATTATTTGCGATAGTAAAAATGATTAGTCGAGTTGTTTAATTATACAGAATGTACACAGCCATGCATCACCATCACTGCTGGTGATCCGATGGACAAATCTGTTGTAGAGTTGTCACTGGCTCAGACGTACTTATAAATATAATGACTTCTGTGACTGTATCTTGCATTAATATGAAGGATTCATATAAGATCATTCAGCTATCCTGTAACAATACCATCTTCATGCCTTATGTACTGTATTACGACGCTAGATTAAAACTAACGAGGAAAGGTAACACTAGCCACCAAAAGCTTTAATTTTGTGAAGCCAAGGTGGTCGAGTGGTCTAGCGCGCCGTATACAGTACAGGCGATTTGCTGTCACGATATCTCAGTAGCATGAGTTCGAATCCCGGCGAGGGAAGAACTAAAAATTTGCGAAAGCAAATTTACAGATGTAACATTGTTGGACTGATGTTTAGACGAGTTGTATATATATTATATATCTCACTGGCAACCAAACGCATCTCCTTGATTTATAATGGTCAATAATTTGGACATTGTTTAATCTTCAGTTTTCTGCGTAATTTATTGTAAACTTTGTGTCTTTTCGTCCTTGTTATTGCATTGTACTCATTTGTTCATTTTTGCGATTTAAACTTTTAATGAATAACCCAGTTAGTATAGCACTACTCATTTACATAAATCTAATCAGTATGCACGTGACTCACCAAAAAATAAGCTGTACAAGGCAAATAACGGATGTAACATTCTTCTAATTGAAAGAGTAAATAAAAGTAACAATTTGAAAAGTGAATAAATAAAAACTTACTTTCCTAATCAAACTTAAGCCTCTTTGATATAGACAAGATTCCTCGCTATAATACAGCATCATGTCATCAGATTAAATCCTGTTCACTTAACAATAATGAATTTGCCTCTATTGATGATGTCAAATTTTGAGATTGATATTTGCTATTATATATGACAGTGCGCCATACTCAATACCTTAATTTGTATTATAAAACCCTCGCTACAATAATGTGATCATTATTTACACAACTGGGTTTTAACAATTCTACAAACTCATTGATTTTCATTACTTCGTATGAAAACAGTTTCATCAATTAGTATTTATAGTATTATGTAGATGAGTTATTTAATGATTTATACATGCCTCTTATGAGCCTACATAAATGCTATTGCTTAAATCGTGTGGAAAATTAGTGAAATTTAGCGTAATCTGCATAACGATTTTAATTCTATTCAAAACAGCATGAGAACTTGTAAAAAGCTTCGGAAATAGAGCGGACTGGGTTTTTTTTTAAAGTAAATTCAATAATATTATCTATCGCTTACACAGTAGTTATATAACATTTTCATTTAAGTAATTATTCTATTCATTATTCTATTCAACTTAAATGTATTAATTTTATTTTCTTCTATTGCAATGTATTCTCATTTCTTCCCATCTACTCTTTTCTTTCTATTGCCTTCCTAGTATACAAGTATATATCATGCTTGGTTTGTTTTTCTTTTTTTACTATGAAATAAGAAGATGTGGTAGAATTGCCAATGAGACAACTCTATACAAAAGACCAAAATTGTGATAGAATTCAACAACTATAGGTCGCAAAACAACCTTCAATATTGAGACAAACCATACATATAGTAAGCGATTCAAGACACCAAAATAACAATTGTTTAACAATTGAAACGGGAAGAGAAAACCAACAACCTGCTTTATGTACAAAATAATAAACGGAAAACAAATATGATATACAGCTACAAATAACAACCTTACAGAGTTCTTACTAGAAAAGAGGTATTTCTATTTCTTTTTTCTTTTTTACATATGTATATCTATTCGTTTTCTTTAAACATGTCAGTTTCTTTCTTATTTTCTTTTATAAAAAATATTTTTCGTCTTTTTCTTTTAAAACATCGAACATTTATATTGTTTCCTTGAAATCTATTGTATTCAATAGGCTAATTTTTATGTTATATTTGAGGTGTTTTCATATCTGCCACGAAAAGAGAAAAGAACTTGTAATTATCTTAAACAGAGTAGGAAATACACGCGTTAAAGTATAAAATACATTAACTAATATGTTATGTAAAAATTGTTTAAAATACATTAATTTGATATTATTTAATTAGTTACAATTTGACAGATCTAAGTTAAATCTTTCTACCTCTTTATTTTTGCTTTGAAATGAACAATTTCTATGTGAAGTTGTATAAGTTTTGCTCTTTGTATGATGATTAATACGTACATGAATAACAAATCATGGACGTTTAGTTTCAGTTTAATAGATTTAAATCAAACACATTATGTGTGACTCCAATGCACGGAAGAGGGGAGATAGGAGGGGTCCTGATCCCAAAATCCCGGACTTAAAAACACGAATCCCGAAATCCTTGGCTTAAAAACATGAAATCCCGAGGTCCCAAAATTCGAAAAAAAGAATATCCGGATCCCGAAAGGGTCAATCCCGAAATTCCGAGCTTAAAAACATCCGATCCCAGGATCCCGATAAAGGTCCTATCCACCCTCACGGAAGAAAAACAAACGGATAAGACATGTCTGGGAAAACTGCATGTCAAAGTATGTTATGTCCTCTATCTGAAGAATCTGAGTCTAGAACTGTTATTTTGAGTGTAACAATCGAAGTAAAGATGTCGGTTTTACGACAATTATTATAAAAAAGATATATGTGGTTATCTTCGAAGCGAATATTCCATAAAAGTCAAGCAAATTATGATAGCGTCCGCATAACTTTTAAAAGAATAGCGTCCGCATAACTTTTAAAAGAATAAATTTAACTATAAAATAAGAACCATATACGTGTTAAAATGAACCATTCAGCCCTTTTTAATAGAGTAATATGTCTTTCTGGTGACTGTTAACTTGTGAACATGAACATGTTACAACCGGCTTACATGATTATTTCATTAGTTTTTATTGGCTTTGAACTAGCTGTCTTTGAACTAGCTGTCTTTGAACTAGCTGTCTTTAATTGAGATTACTCTCAGATCTGTCTTTTTTGTTGTAAGGGATTAATTAATACACCTTATCACTATTTGTCCGCCATTACTGGATATCACACAGGTTCCCGTAAAAGTTTGACGTCATAAAACAAAATATCTGACGGCACAATGGAAAAGTGATTATTGTTTGCGTCAAAAGTTCAAGCGGCCGGGTCAGCCGGGATTAGTGATAAGGTGTATTCCTAGCCACGTCAGTGTTGTTCTTTTAATACGTGTTTTCTGCTTTGTATCAATCCGCAGATTTAAAGTCTCTAAAACTCCATTACATTGACAAAATTATGTGTACAATATAAACAGACATAATTGGTAAAAATGTCAAACATTGGGACACAGCCGTTAGCGTGGTGAATATTCTTAACCCCCCTCCCAAAAATACCCACTTTGCCATGTACTAGTAACAAAGTTGTCGTTTATTGCTGCTACTCATATTAATTTTTCGTTTACAATTTCGTATAGTTTGGTCTTGTGTTCTGGTTTTACTCCATTTCCAAGGTTTAGAGATAGGCGCCTTCAGCATTGTGTGTAACCCTACCAATTCTAAATTTAAGTGTCTGTCCCTATCAAGAAGCCTGTAGTTCAGTGGTTATCGTTGGTTAATGTCGACCAGTTTTTGGTAAATAGTTCTGCTATTAATAAGACCGTTAGTTTTCACATTTGAATTGTTTCATATGTTTTATGTCAGTGTCTTTTATCGCCGACTATACGTATGGGTTTTTCTCAATTATAATATAATTGCTATATCCACTTTTTTAAAACTTTGGTCGATATTTGTCTCACTGGCTATCATACCACATCGCCTTATTTTCATATAAGGGTATCGGTGGAGTACAAAGCAGTTGTCGTCTAATTATGAAATATCCATGTTCTCGCCCAAATATGGATGTAATATTTGTCACTGAACATTAAGCATTATTCCATCAATCAATCTTTACGTTATGTAAAAGGGATAAGGTTTTTAAGAATACAGGTATCATGCTGGGAAAATATCACAGTAGAAGGTAAATAATTGGATAATTTAGAAAGATCCATTGACATTGAGTTTCAAATTATCAGGTAATATATCAAATTATATGATGTAAAATATCAATTTATTGTAAAATTATTACATTAAATATTAAACTCTTTTTTCCAATGTATCGGTGGGAACACTCCAATTTCAATAATAAAATCCGTATTTAACGTTTGCTATCACAATGAAAAAAGAATATGTTCATAATTATTGATATTTTGACTAACTATCCCCTGGCGTTTTCTTTTCAAAGAAAAAAATAATTAAAAAGCGAATTGATAGATAATTAATTAAAATACAAAACCAACTGTATTTAATTTATTTGTCTTTCTTGTTACATTATACAATTGTTGATTGTTCATTCGGAATAATTCATCAGAGAACAATAAAAAAGAGATATCACGAGAAGAATAGCCGTCAGTGCGTGCACAAAATCACAGGAGAGTGTCTTTATTAAATATAATAGTCTGATATATAACTAGAAAGTACTGGAGATATTGATTCACTCGAAAGTCTACAATAATTTAACTAATATCTTTCGTTTACCTTCTCGCAGGTTTCGTGCGAAGTCGAATAATAGACTCTTTAAGTTAAAGACCTTATCGTCTGAAAAATCCGATTTTATAACCACGGGCGACCATTTTATAATTAAGAGAATTTGAAAACGTATGTAAACGGTAACTGTTGAAAACAGAGAAAGAGTTAAATTTCATTTCATTCATGGAGCAAGTTTACTAAATATGTTTATACAAATTGAATTTCATAAGTAAATGAAACTTTTCAAAGTAAGTAAATGATATAATCGAAAATATTATAAAAGAGAGAGAAAATACCAATAGAAAAAGTCCAATAAAAGTAGATAGCTCCATTGTCAAAAAAAAAAACCCCAACAATCATAGACAAACAGCGATACTAAAACTTAACATAGAAAAGCACAGATTGAGCAACACGAGCTTGGATATCCAGAGTAAAATTAACAGCATATATCAAAGCAAACAATGACCGCAGTACTTCCATGCGTATTTAGATTCCTACTCAAACGACAAGAAACTGTCTGCGTCGAAACTGTTCAGCGTATTAAATTAAAATCCTGGTACCTTTGATAACTATTGTAAAGCTTTAAATTATCAAGGACAACATATTGGCGGAGCCAACGTTCATGACTGACTTTAAAGTGATTATAATAATTAGGATTACATTTGTGTCAATTAAAACGGACACACGGTATACTTTTACAGATACACATGTATGTGTTCTATTTGTTAGGACCATCTCCACGTCCACTCTGGCCGTCTTAATAAATGTTATAATAAGTAGGCACTTCATGAATCACATAGGTTTTCTTCCTTACAAGATTGTTGTCCAACCATGATTGTAATGTTATAAATGAAAAAAAAACTTTTGCAACGTGTTGACAATTTTGACAATTGCGCGGTTCATTTTATTTATTTAAAAAAAAAAATGCCAAAATAGCAAATTGAATTCAAATTTATAGCGAATCAGGAGAACAGATTTCGCATTGGCAATCATACCACATTTCTTTTTCTTTATCTGCACCAAATTCCAATGATACATAACGAACTATAAAAAGGAAGCATAAATGTACCCCTAACATTTAAAGGCCCACATTTAAACCAAACATCATATACTATTATAGATGGTATAACTCATTGCGAAAAAGTGTTTAATTGAAATAAAAACAAACTATATATCATTATTACAATTTTGTCAATTAAATTCTAATACGTAGGTTCGTTTGAACCGTTTAATTGTCCACACATTTCACTAACATGCTTATTTACTCACCACTGCATAGTGAATTTGTCCCTAAATGTATTTGTTCCCTAAATTATAAAACATACCAGCAGTATATCCTGCTACCGAACAATAAACCTCCTATACATTATAACAACATTCAGTATAATTCAGTTTTCCAATTCTGCAAATCAAAAGGAGATTTGATAACCAGCTTTGTTTTAGAATGCAAAAAACTCCCAAGATACTTATGATGATTTCAGAACACATGCGTGAAGTCAGCCCTTTATACAACGGACTAAACGCGCCTAACAGAAACAAGAGTTCTAGCAATGTCAGGATCAATTTGTCATCACGTGTTACTTGAAATTTACAATTGCAAAGAACAACCGTCTCTGTGGACCTATTTACTTTTCACTCCCTAATAAAACGGCGATTTGATGAATTAGGTGAGATAGTTAAACTCTCGCGAGAATAGAGCGAGAAGATATAAGTAAATAATCATGTTGTATCATCCCTAAGAGAATCTCTCATAGTGAAAGATGACCAGAGAAACCCGGTAGCCATAAAGTATATGATATGTCCAACCAAACATCAGAGCGGATGGGTGTGCATACATTGATAAATATATACTTTGGATTATTTACTTTATTATCCATTTATCAGTCTTAAGCGTGGGGGAAGATCTGACATTGTCATATTTTCTTATTATTCCCTAACGTGATTGATATCTTTAGCCACTTCTAAATAATTTGCTTTGTTGCATGCTATAGGAAGCAACTCAGTGTGCATAATATTTAAAACAAAAATAACACAAATAATCGGCTTAGAAACGTCCGACGCTTTTACCCAAATCAAGACTATTGCGTGATTAATGCACATTCGGCTGAAATGCACAAATATTTTGATATACCAAATGTGTATATATGTCTTTCCCAAATCAAGCGTTTTTATATAGATTGCCCACTACTCTGTGTCTATCGTAGAACATATTGTTGGTGTCAGGAACACTATCAAATTAATTATACGAAAACAATACTTTACAAATACCATTCATGCCTTTTTGGAGTTAACTTAACTAGGCACGTTAAAACCAAATATTTGAAAGGCAAGGATGTACACGAATAAAAAAAAATGAAGATCTAAATGACTGAAAAGGTTCAAAAATATAAGCAAATACCACCTCAGGTCAACCTTGCCAGAGGGGGATGAAACCTTAGTTGATTAATTATTTCTAGTTAACGGACAAACAAAAAATAGTTTGTTGCAAAAACATGTCATCACCAAAGAACTGACTACTGAGCTGATAAAACTCTCGATGACACAACATGTAAACTCATGGCGACAAAGGACATATATACCTGTGAACGAGTAGTCCGTAGTTGCAATGACCACCTAAAGTATATGGATGTTTAGTGTTCCTATTTTATGTTGTTGGTTTGCTGTTTTATTGATATTTATCCATATTCTTCTTTTCTTCAAAGAGTAAGTATGTAATTTGAAGGAATATAGCATGTCAACTAGTGAAAGAAGCCGTAGAGATTAAACCCATTGCAAAGACCTTGTTAAACGTTTAAGAAACAATCCTTTTCCTGCATGTGATAATGCAATGAAAAATTCAATCAGCTTTACAAATTAACTGACTGTCATGGAGGCGTTATATTTTAACCCAATCTACAATTAACTATCTTTCTAAAGTACAACCATCCAAAATAACATAAATGATTGATTCTCATGTAATATTTTCTGTGAATTTTCAAAGAAAATGATTAGAATCCTCCCTCGGTAATATTTTATCCAGTAACATTTTGAAATACCAGGGGATCACAGTCAACAATGATAAAATAACGATATATAGTATACCCAATGTATCGTAAGTTAGACATATCAACATATTTGTACTTAAACGAACAACATTTAAGGTGCTGGATGTGGAGCAGATCTGCATACTATTCCCTAGATCACCAAGGTTATTTTTTGTCTTTTTTTGTGTTTTTTTATTTTTTGGAAGGAAGGTCCCGTTGTTCAGTCTTAAGTTACATGTATGTTAAACTTTTTTTTTAACGTTTGTCGTTTTTTTTTCTCCATGAATTCATCCGTTTGTTATCAACTTATAAGTATCCCTTATATGTCTCTCGCCTCTCTTCTATCTCAGTTTTTAAAACATATAAAGCATTTTGTATTATTTTTGTCGCATAGTATGGTGGTCTCTTTATCGTATGTCCATACCTACTATTCACATTTGCATATGGTAAGAGGTAACCAATCGGAGAAGGAAAAAAAAACCACAAGACTGATATCGTCCCAGACAATCTCTAGACGAAAAATAAACCACACTTTACGTATAGCCAGAAAAAAAACATTGACAAAAAACTTCGTGCTCAGTTGATATAACGATTTCATTGTTTAGTCAAACAGGAAATTACAGTCTGCTGGTCAGTGTAAAAGTCGCTGTCGAGATATAAGTAAACACAAGCTCCAGACAAAAACATGATACAGTTCTTTTCCATACAGACCAATAAAAAATAAATAAAAAATGGCATGATCAGCTGGTATAATAACAATAATAATTACCCATAATTCAATATAACCAATCTCGAGACCCAATTGGAAATAATTTCTTCTACACATACCAAACTTAAATGTACATTGACTAATATATAAGTTTGTCCATAGAACAACATGCCCCACTCACACGCTCACATATATGCTCAGTGAAATGCGGATCTGGGTCAGATCCCTAGGTTGGCATATATTTTAAACAAAATAACTTCCGCTTCATTGCTAACTTCTTTATGCCAAAACCCTAACCCGAGAAAGAACTGAATTAACATTATCATATTCCGTGGTTCAGTGAACCACACAATCTAGGGCAAAATCCTATTTATCCTAATAACAAGTTTATATCATTATAAAGTTGTGTAATAAGTTTTGAGTTGATGTTACCAATACTTCACGGCAAACTACTTTAACACGACACGGGACCATAGCCGGGGAATAACAAATAAATGACCAGTTAGTGAAGCAAAAGTCCCTACTAAAATCAATCAGGATATGACCATCCGGCAGATATGGAAATCGACTATACAGTACAACCCAATTTAATAAAGTTTAGACAGATAATAGTTAATTCCTTATGATGAGTGTCACATTTGGAGCAGGATCTGCATAGCCTAGGAGCAACTGAGATCACCCTCGTTGTTTTGGTGGAGTTCGTGTTGCTCAGTTGTTAGTTTTCTATGTTGTGTTTTATAAAAAGAAAAAAGAAGATGTGGTATGATTGCCAATGAGACAACTGTCCACAAGAGACCAAAATTACACAGAGATTAACAATTATATGTCACCGTACGGCCTTCAACGATGAGCAAAGCCCATACCGCATACTCAGCTATAAAAGGCCCCGAAATGACAATGTAAAACAAATCAAACGAGAAAACTAACGGCCTTATTTATATAAAAAAAAAATGAACGAAAAACAAATATGTAAATCATAAACAAACGACAACCACTGAATTACAGGCTCCTGACTTAAGACAGGCACATACATACATAATGTGGCGGAGTTAAACATGTTAGCGGGATCCCAACCCTCCCCCTAACCTTGGACAGTGGTATAACAATACAACATAAGAGCGAACTATAAAAATCAGTTGAAAAAGGCTTGACTCATTAGATGGACAAAAATACAAGTGGACGTGGCCGGGTACTTGTACATCCCAACAACAAAAAGAGACTAGGAACAGGTCTGAGAGTATACTATCTGATATACTATTGTTTGTGTTTTGGTCTTTTTTTAGTCAATTGCATTGCCAGTACATTTTAGACTTATGAGATTCGATTTCACTTTGGTATTTTTTCGACTCTCTTGTAAAAGAGACGCAAAGTTATACGAAACTATATTGATATACGCATAAGGTATTTCCAGTGACCCAACCATTTTAAGATTAGTATATACTATACAGTATCTGTCGAAGTTATAACTACTGTTGGTAATTGTTAAATGAAAACAATTCCATTGACAAATCCTTTTCAGTTGTTTCAATTAATTTCTGTTTACAATACTGTATATTGTTTCTGAACAAAATAGCATATGGTGCTAATAACATGTCGTCCATTAATGCGCCATTACCATACTAGTAACACAAGCAAACCAGAAGACAACTATATAACATGTTAACATGTGTGTCGTTCAACAGCAGACATGTATCTATATTGCACATGGTCAGGTCTAAATTATCCCTAGTTTAAACAAGTAGTGAACAAATTTAACAGAATTAACCAACTTAGGTTCGATCGAATCCAGATGTTCAGGCAAAGACAATGAGTAAGTTAATCAATTGTAAAGTTTAAAAGTAAAATACTGACTTAAATTATACAATGCAGATGTCGCAATCAAAGGCATTGAATGAGCTATAAAACGAAAATACTGCCTTCAATTGTATAATTCATTTTACAAAATCATATGAGTGACGATGTAGCCCAATTGCCAAGCATCAAATTCGGTTCATTTCTATTTTAAATGATTTCTCCTATGTCCAAAGTTATCACAACTTTCAAAACGTTATGCAGGAGTTAAAAACTTATTCAATTTAAAAGAATTAAAAGAAGATAAGGTATGGAACCAAGAGTCAGGTATACACCAATGTTCAAATAAAATAAATGTAATCAATCAAAGACAACCATACGGTATTCAGCCATGAGAAAACCCCAACACACCATTTTTTTAATATAACTAAAGTTATTTAAAACTAACCTGTATTTTCAATGACTTCTGTTATATCAAAACTTTCCTCACTTATTATCACATACACTGTTTCACATTAATTCTGTAAAAAAAAGTTATGAGACTTTCAATAAAAGCTATAATGTTACAAATAGAGTGTAAAGTTTCCATTACGGAAATAATTAAACTATCACTCGAAATCAATTGTACAAGCACTTACATAGAGACCGAACTATCATACATCAGAAAAGCCAAGACTTGGTGTTAAATAGCATTGCAAATACATAAACTTGATTCGATAGCGATCATGCTAATGTCAAATAGAGCTTCATTCTACCTGCCAATCAAATCACTATCGATAAGATACATTTCATGGACAATTCCGAGTTTTGTTTCACTGCTTGATCTTTGAAGTGAAATTACAACATTTAAGCAACTTAATTACTGGATATTTCAATATGAAAGGACAATATTCCATTAAATATGATTTTTTCTGGACAGTGATTTATCATTGAGAACAAATATTGATTCAGGGCTAATTAAATAGTTAGAAATTGAAATATCAGACTGACATAGTGGGAGAGATAATAAAATAATTGTTTTGTAAGGTCACCACAGAGTGCGATTCATGCGCTAACAGAATTTAAAAAGAATAGATGTGTAGGAAGAATGCTTCTTTTTGCTAGACACCAACGTAATCAAATTCAAAGTAAATTGAAGTGATCAAATGTAACAATAATCAGCTATAAAATACATAAAAATCCATAGTCTTCGTGTCTCTAATAGGATAGAGTACACAGTATTTTACATTGAAGTCACGAAGGAGTATTTTCCCCTGATATATAATTCCCGCGGAAAGGTATATTAGGACTACATTCAATTGCTAACTAGTAAATTTTGACCCAGTTCTCCCAACGAAAAGGGAATAACTATTAATTGGGAATAACTATTAATTGATTCATTTATTTTGTTCTTTTGTGTTTTTACTGTGCAAGTTTTAACTGTGCTGGTTTTTACTGTTTGTTTTCGTATTCGAGGTTTGAACATTTAATATAAAGACAACCCGCGTTATTAACCGATGTTCAAATTTTACAAATCGACTAAGAAGACAAATGAAGGCAACATAAACCAGGAGAATCATACAATACTCCAAATGAACCGACACCAGGTGAGCCCGCAGGGTAGGCGTATACCTGCTCTATGTGCGAAATCCTTCATTTGATTATACGCTCAATATATATATCACAGTAAAAAATAGGACACCATTGGTAAAATTACAGATTAGATTACTTTTCTGGTATTCAAAAATTGAAGACTGCTAAAATTGTTATTTTAAAATCTTAGAAAACTAAAATATGTCGCTATTTATTTGAGACACAGATGTATCAGGTTGGTCGTCGAATTCATGATTGCAACTGTAACACTTCTGACGACAAACAGTCTCTACTGGAATAACGAGAGACCTTAGTATTACGGTGTGATTTTCATATTCACATTTTTAACGTCAAATTATCATGGAAATGAAAACTTCAAAGAAAGCCTAAAAATCGTTTTACAGGACTGGTATGCTTCTTAACACCATTCAATATGACACACTGCATTTTGTTTTGAATCAAGATAATTATAACACAAAGAAAGTTCAAATCCAGTTATAATGTGAAAATTTAATTAATATTCTAACACATTCTACAATCATTTTGGTACTTATATATCCATCATTTTCACATCGAATCCAACATCCTCTACAGACCTGACAAATATATCATGTAATAATTCTTCAGTTAATTTAACGTGACAGTCGGTGAAAATCAATGGATCGCAAAAGTCCCAAAAGAACAACTTGTCTATAGATTCAGATCAAATCTTCATATTGGGTAAACATTGAATTTCAAATTAGAAATAAACGTCAGACACAAAGAATTATTTCATATATCACATAATAATAATTCTTAGAAAAATTGATTGTGATAGAGGTCAGACATAGTTTTCTTGGTTTTATATAATTCCTCGCAGACCCATATAGACTGGAAGGCGACAGTGATCAAACACATGCCCAGATGTCACAAGTCCACGATGGAAAACATGACGCTAAAACAAACAACCAGAGGTTTAAATACGTAGAAGTCTTAAATACTTCGGTGCAATAAGGTCTTCGCCAAATTCAAGCATAATTATTAATCATGTATTTCTTTGTTTTATTGTCAAAGATGGATAACAAAAAAAAGGACCAATGCCAATGTGCATTAAAAAGTCTAAAATCCTCTCAACAGTACACCACAAAACCTGTTACACAATACATGTACGTCATAAACCATGTGCTTACAATTCAAGATAACACGCAGATTAGACTTTGACACACTACGTCAAAACACATACGCAAATGTGTACACTTCCCGAATAAAATCAAGACAAAGACCTTTATACAATTTGCCATAAAACATGTGCATTTTCAGTGTACAAAACTTGATAAAAGAGGGACGAAAGATACCACAGGAACAGTCAAACTCATAGATTGCAAATAAAACGACAACGCCATGGCTAAAAATAAAAAGACAAACAGACAAATAATAATTCAGAAGACACAACATAGAAAACTAAAGACTAAGCAACACGAACCCCACCAAAAACTAGGGGTTATCTCAAGTGCTCCGGAAGGCTAAGCAGATCCTGCTCCAGATGTGGCACCACATAGGCAAAGACTGTTACACAATACGAAATAACGCATGTATTTGTACAATGCACGATCAAAGGCGGACAATGACTCTGATACAATAAGTAGAGGTAATCAGATAAATGTTGTTGTTTGAAATATGCATGTTAATAGTTATCAAAGTTAACTTTGGCAGAAACTAAGGTAAATAATCCAAGTCAATATACATTCCTAGATTTTGGAAACATTGTATGAATATGGAGAGCGTTAGATGTTTAAATGATATTTATTTTAACCTACAAATAACGACATGTCTGTACTTACGTAACTCTTGACATGGTTTTAAAGAATGGATCCTTTTTGGTTTAGATTGCAAAATTTTACAAATCAATTAAACAATTTTCTGCCTTCACTTGAACTTTTACGAACCTTGATAGTATTTGACTCGTAATGATTCCCATTTGGATTCTTATTCTATAGTAATTAATTTTCTAAATGGAATTGAGCTTCCGGCTTCCTTTAGACCAAACTGCCATAGGAAGAGTCACTTTCAACGATTATTACAGTACAATAAAGGTAATGTACACTTACATGTACACGTTCACATTTTCAAAAGTAAAGCAAATGAATGTTTCGCTGTATAATAATCAAAGAGATTGATTGATTGGTTGTTGATTGCTTATTAAAGAGGGAAAGGTGAACACTATTTCAGATAGGACACACACCATGACAATTTTTCTCAATATTTCTTACATGTTTTACAAGATATCTAACCCCAATCTTCGATCGAAAAGGTCATTGTTGTCAATGAAAACATTTATATTCTAACCCATTGAGCATTATTGCTTATGGAAAACAATGCAAATGAAAGACGAGTGTAATAACTCATCGAAGACAACAGGCTTAAACATGCGTTTACTCTACTGAACATTTATACATGGCGCTCGAATAAAAAAAAAGAAGTCAAATTCGACCAAGGTGAATTATGTTAGCCGAGTTGAAAAACATTTATGTTTCGTAAATTTGATTTGTTATCAACAATAAATGTATAGAAAACGAATATATCTATGATACTTCATGTTAACACAAAACTGCTACCGAAAGGGCTTTCGATAAGCTAGGAGATAATATTTCCACCGAAAATGGCACTGACCCAGAGATTGTAATTACTCATTAAAGGTGCCAGTCTTATAATTTGGTATGCCATAAGCGTGTTTCGTCTTCATAAGACTATTTGATTCAAGTAAAAGATATCGGAGATGAGATATTTGCAGATGATCATGTATAATTGGAGTTCTACATTTCTGCTTTATGTAATTCAGGAATATACATCACTACCATCAACAACCCAACAGCATTAAGAGTTTACAAGTCATAAACTAACATGAATTTATTAAGGTAAAAGCCTATCATTTTGAAATGGATTGTATCACTGTTGAAATTTATAGAGATTCAGGTAAATATCAGGGAATAATATTTAAAAATAATTGTTGTTAATAGAAACAAAAAGGTTGTGCATCCGTCAATAAAATATCAAATAGCCAAATATATATTGTTAAACTGACTCGCAGAAGGATCATCAGATATGGTCCCAATTATGCAATTATAACCTAATCACAGTCAGTATTCTTTCTGTATTAAAGGTTGCTCAAATAATACTCGCTAGACACAAGACCAAATAAGAATTAGATCAGTATCATTATATATACATAAGAAAAAACAATGTTGATGAGCAAATAAACTTATATGATTACATAACGTTTGCTTTTTTTCTTGAATGCGTTCCTGTTTTATTATCTATCTTCTTACAAATGATCTATAGAATAAATCACGGTCTTAAAATGTTAACCTGAAACCCTTCCGATTGCATAATCCTCTTTTTTTTAAATCGTCTTTTCTGTAGTTTTTGAAGTTGTCTGCAAGTGCACAACATCTTTATGGTGTTAGATGTGCAATTTACTTTCGTATTGTTGTTGCGTCAGTCGCTATTGTCTTGGGGGTTATTCATACACTATTCTCTGGGGTAGCATGATCACTTTGTTTGTTGTTTTGTCGTCACGTAGACATCATATATACATACTAAAGTAGTGTAAAGGCCGATGCATAATAGGAAAAGTTGCGGTGTTGAATTTTGTCAGCTATTCCGATACATCTATTAAATATTATATGCAATGGCAAAATTATGAATTTAAGATGAAAGTAAAAAGAAAGAAAAAAAACCACATGAATTCCAATCAGAGCAAATCGAAATTTATCGGAAGGATAAACATCCCCTACTCTGCACTACCCCGTCATGTTAATCCAGATTTAATCAGATATAGGACAAGAACATGACACTTTGGCTATGCTATGCCATTGCAATCCATTGACTATTTTCCTTTGTTTCATAACGATTACAATTTTTATTTCATAGACCGTGTCAATCCAAATACTATTCAATATCATAACTAGCTGATGCATATTGTAAACTGTAGTAATTTAGTTGTTATTCTACATCATATCAATCCTTTGGCTGTGTTATAACATTATATTCAATGGATATTCTACGCCATTACAATCTGTTGGCAATTGTACACCATATATATAACAACCTATTGGCAATTCTATACCGAGCCAATCTTTTGCTATTCTATAACAAAAAATAAGATTGGCTGTTACATACCATAACAACCTATTGTCTCTTCTATACCATAAACACTATTGGCTCTTCGTAATATTCTGTAACAATCCGTTGCATATTCCTTACTGAAACAGTCTTCTGGATTTTTCTATACCGTAACAATCCTATCGTTATTCCATACATTTGACTGTTCTCTACCTTAACAATTAACTGGTATTGACTACTATATATTGTGGCCATACATCTGGGGTTTGACATATATTCTTTAACAGTCCTTGCTTATTCTATACCGTAACAATTCATTGTTATTCCATAGCGAAACAATTCATTATCTGACTACAAGTGTCTTACACCGTAACAATCCACTTGCTATTATGCATTGGCCATTCTATTACATATCAATCCATCGTTTTTTCGTTATACATGTTATATATCGTAATATTCATTAGTAATTCTATACCATTCCAATCCATGTGGTAATATATTTCTTGGGAATCTATTGGCTATTCTAGGCCATTGTAATCTATTGGCTATGCTATATGGTTGCACAATTAGCTATGCCATATGGTTGCACAATTGGCTATGCCATATGGTTGCATTATCAATTGGCTATGCAATACCGTCACACTTCAGTGATTATAATATATGTAACAATTTATTGGTAATTCATTAACGGACCCCTAAATCCAATCTTTGATCGTTGAATTATGTCGAAAAATAACAAAGAAGAAGCAAAAGGGTATTAAAAAGAGGGACGAAAGATACCAGAGGGACAATTAAACTCATAAATCGAAAATAAACTGACAACGCCATGGCTAAAAATGAAAAAGGCAAACAGACAAACAATAGTACACATGACAAAACATAGAAAACTAAAGAATAAGCAACACGAACCTCACCAAAAACTAGGGGTGATCTCAGGTGCCCAAGAAGGGTAAGCAGATCCTGCTCCACATGTGGCACCCGTAGGGTTGCTTATGTTATAACAAATCCGGTAAATAGTCTAATTCGGTAGGTCACATTCATGAAAGGGAAGGGGATTGTAGTTACGACGTAAGGAACATATCCGATATCATTTGTGAAACGGTTATTCCATAACGGTCAACCAACTCGTGACGGCGTCCGTAAAATTTACGAAGGGTCAACTCTTGATTTAAAAGCTTCCTTGTGAGCAGCAACCCTCTATCAAGAAAATCATGATAGGAAATGCAAGCACGGGAATATCGTATCAATTGAGAGATATATACCCTGTATGCAGGTTCTGCTGGAATGTTGCTACTTAGAAATGGAAAGTTGACAATTGGAAAGCTGAAATCATCTCTTTTATAAATTACTGGATAGAGGTTGAAACTATTTGTTCAATTGTTGTAAAAAATCCAGTAAATATAAGTATTAATTTTCATGAATTCCTCAATGATTAATATAGATGGTCTGTATATTTCCTAAGAAGGTTGCTTCTCCCCCAACCACTGTTGCAAACAATCATTGGCTCCTTTTTTCATCACCAACAACTTATGGGCGTATACAAAGCAGATTGATTTTTATATCTCTTGCAGCCTGATGTGTTTTTCTCAGTCTTCACGATTTAGGTAATTTAGCTGAACATAATTGACGAACCTTTAAACAAATATAACAAAAATACCGAACTCCAATTGAAACTTAAAATAAGGTGTGGAACCAAACCCAATATAATAGATTAATGGAACAAAATTGGGATTCAGGAGACAACATTTATATTAAATTATTCTGTGAAATAAGAGTTTATGAGCTGATAAAATCATAAACCAAGTCAAAAACAAGGCAAAATATACCAAGATAGCAATTAGTACAATATTTCAAAAACAGAATCCAATATATATTTTTTTAATACAAATATTGTTTTAAAGTGGTTCAGGAAGATATAACTTTCGGTATTCCTATCACGTGACTAAGACGACAAGCATACTTTGATAAATATAACAAATTACATTGTAAATATAGACACAACATATTCTTCGGACACAATAAAGCATAAGTGAGTGTCCTCTGTGGACAATGCTTTTTACGTTGTAATCAGAGATAGTATTGTCACAATACTAAACTGATGTAAAAGGGATATACTAGTCGTTAATAGTCGATATATTGACAGGGAACTTTTTCATCAATGGAAGATTATTTAGTCTTTGATTGCATTGTGTAATGTCATTGCTTACTTGTTGTAGAACTTATAAAATTTATGTGTTATAGACACTAGAGATTTTCTCCAATAAAATATCGAAGATTTGGACAAAAGAGAAATTAGACATGAGAATCTAAAGGGCAAATGTTATCAACAAAATGTTTCCTATAAACTGATCTTTTAACAATCAGTTTTACTTCATGTTGATAATATTGAAAAAGAATCTGATCTCTACAGTATCTACATGTTTAAATACTTAAAAAGTTGACTCAGTTAGAAATGTATTTGTAAAACAAATGTCCTATCAAATGTACTTTTTTCTAATTTTGTCATTTTTATGACATTTAAGTTCAATAGTCACAGGTTTGTCAAAAGAGCTTGATATGGTACATCTTTAACAGACCACTTGTTATGGAACTTGTTAATCAAACTAAAATACTCATCATTGATCATGGAGGTATTTAAATATCGAAGTTTTGACAGTTTTATTTTACTTTTATTGATATTAAGAACAACGGACTATGCTGGTTAGAATGTGGAAGAGTTTGGCAAAAACATTCACTTGTTTATGTCAAAGATAAGATTTATTAAATTCGGTGATGATTTCAAGAAACATTTTTTTGTCAAAAAATTGTTCCTTGAAGTCATATGAACTATGAACACTTAGTTGAAACATCTAATGTAAATTTTCCGTGGGCGTCCGTTGTATCTCACATCCTTTATTTTCAAAACCAAAGTGTTATGAAGCTAAATACGATTGCCAACAGACCACGATGGATCATAGATTGCTATAAAGGTTAAACCTTAAATTATTAGACAATATGTTTAACATTTCCCTGGACTTATTTCACTCACTGGGTTAAAATCAAAGTTATTAAGCTACAATTATACATATCCATTATACAAATATATTAATCAACGCTTTACACATGTTACACTGTTTTTAAAAACAGGTCCGATAAGATATTGCAATTAATACACTATTGCAAATTTGCATGTGTTAGGTTGATAGTATGCACTTAATTATATCGTAAACCAATATCAATTAATTCATATTCAAAGAAAAAACTATCGTTGTTCATATAATGGAATTTGATGCGACTGTCATACAAGTGAGAGGTTTAGCTAGCTATAAAAGCAGATTTAATCCACCATTTCCTACATAAGAAAATGCCTGTACCAAGTCAAATTGTGACAGTTGCTATCAATTCGTTTGATGTTTTTGAGCTTTTATTTTTGCCATTTGATTAGGGACTTTCCGTTTTGTAACTTCAACTTTTATTACAATGTTGCTTTTGTGTTAGGAATATATTCCTTGATAATTGGTAGAAAAATGTTAAATACTTGTCAAAATTCACCAATACGTTTTCAAATTACTGCAGTTTTAAAATCTTTGAGCAATCTTACATTAAAAGAACTCGCCATTATATTGCTGTAAAAACCTCACAAAAAAGTGCACATGTTAAGCTTTGATACTGTTAATGTTAGTAAACTTTGGAATCGTTTGTGAATTCGAAATAAATGCGTGTGAAATTGATAAAACAACTTCAATTATTATTCCATATGGCTTTGCCTTGAAATGAACAAACATAACTTGTGTTTATCATGTGAGACGTATATAAAATTATTATTACATTATTAAGTCTTACCATAAATCTTTAAGCCTTATATGTTGTCACATCTTTTCGAGATATCATGCAATCACAAACAAATAATTAAATATAAATCTAGACATTTTACCTCGGAGCTTCAGTCAGATACTTCGTCGACTACTCAGTTATATGGTGTAGCATCAAACGTATTGAGATTTCACTCCTTAGGAATTTAAAAACTAACTCTCCTTCTCAACAAATGAAAATTTAAAGCATCTGCTCGTCTATTGGATATTAATATTGTACCAAAGACATAATAATACTTCTTAGCTGTTGCCCACACTGAAACGTGTTAATCTAATTGTGTCTGAAATAGGAAGAGGTCTCAGAGCGGCCATTACTGTTTCGGAACAAGAGGTTAATCGTGTTTTGAGAAAAATTAATACTGTCAGTATTATATAATTATACATGACACGCAAAGTGAAGACATACAGTAACTGTCTCTTAAGATATAACAAACTTATTACAAACGTGAAGAGTTAATCTTGGAAAAGGGTATAAACCAATAAGGCCATAATGATCTATATTGCTCTCTTGGAGACATTTCTAATTAAAATGATTAAAATATGCTAGATTATATTTTTCAAGTTAAATGCTATTGTCTTAGAAAGTAGTAACATATTGTAATTGCTCTTTTGAGAATTATTTATAAAAAAAATACGGCAGCAATTTTCTAGAATGGTCTACAAACCTTTTGCGCGGATAACAAACTGACGCGTGGGTAAAATGACTTATGACTGAGACTTTTAATTTTCCATTTGTTATATTTACTCTTTTAATAAGTAAAAAAATATGTATGCTGTTATGTTATTGTTTTATAAAATACAAAGCTAAAACAATATTGTTGAAAAATAAAGTAGATATTTTTGATAAAATCTGGGTATCGTTTCTTTTTGTGGCTAGTATATTTTCATTATGCCGCACTTTTATGTTGCATTCTTATTCTCAGTATATTTTATGACCGTCCGTGACAATTATCAAACATTGGTAAATTAAAGCTACGGTTACAAGGTATAATAAATACACTGTTATAACTATCTTTTAAGAATGTGTCAAACAAATGAATGAGAAGTTCGTTAATATATTTGTGGTTGAAATCAAATGTATCATCTAACGTTTAGAAAAGACGTATTTTTACGTTTGAATTGTTTTGCATTTTATCATGACATGACCTATATATTGTATTTACTGTATTGCTATAAGTCATGGGTTTTTCTTCATAGTTGAAAGGCACCCATTGACCTATAGTTCCTAATATCAATATATTTTGGTCTCAAGTGAATTGTTATTTTTTTTATAAAGAACCATAGGACACATTATTGTATGTTTAATTGGACGACACTGCAGAAACGTGTCAAATTGGACGATACTGCAGAAACTTATACTAATGTGTTACCGGTCCAAGAATAGGAAACTTCTACTGGCTGCACTACATTTGTAAAACAGAATTAGTCCAAATGTATTTTATAGAAAATTTATAACAAAGGATGACCACTATTGTCTAGGGTCTATATTTCTTTACTATTTAGGCCGTATAATTACCAGAACTACCTTAATATTTAAAGGAAGGTACCAGTATTTGTGAAATTCTTCTCTAGAATAAAGTTTATTGACTTTTTAATGTAATTTGATTTATCATAAAACCAGAACATATGTACAAATGTATATGTTAAGAATGATTGTCTGTAGTCGCATCATTAGGTGCCGCATCTGTCAATGACAAAATATACTATGTCATCATTATAAATTATAAATAATCTGTACGGTCTTATATGTCAATTATTGATAAGAGCTACATCTAATAATGAAAAATAGCAATGTCTCAACTCTTCTCAGTAATGTGATATAATACAAATACAAGAGGAATATCTTTTTTCCTTTGGGTTGAATAAATAAACAACAGTAGTATACTGTTATTCAAAAGTCATAAACCGACTGAGAGAAAACAAATCAGGGTTACAAACTAAAACCGAGGGAAAAACATCAACTATAAAGGAATACAACGAAACAACAGAAACACTAAAGTGCAACAAAAAAAAACCGACAATGTTACACACACAGAAACAAACTAAAAGATAACACATGCCATTTCCCTGACTTGGTAGTACAACACAGTTTAAGAAAAAATTGTGGGTTGAACTTGATTTCGTGGTAGCTAAACCTCGCGCTTGTGATGGCAATGTTAAGTTTAACACTAAAATGACAACATAACACGAGAGTACAAATAAATGAAAGAATGTTCAGGACAGAGAAATACACAAACATACAGTACAATAGTACATTTCGACATGCTAATAGTTATCAAAGGTATAATTTAATACGCCAGACGTGCGTTTCATTTACATAAGACTCATTAGTGACGCTCAGATCAAAATAGTCAGAAAGCCAAACATACCATTTTTTGTCGATGAGTAAATGTTTTGATTATATTTAAGTTTCAGTTATACAAGGTACATTTTTAGAGTGTTACGGTATTTCTTGTTAGTATAAGAAATCATCTTATTATCTAATCTTTTAAGGATCTTGTCTGCAAAGTTTATTTTTATCATATAGCTGCCCTACTATTCAAATATGTATATATCCTTGGCTTTCCAATTTTAGTGTGTGTGTGTGTTCTTAATGACGAAGTTTCATTAAGAAATCCAATTGGACGCATAATATTCACAATGTGTTATTTTCTAATATTGTATTGTCTTTGTTATAGGAACTTTAAAACTAAAGATAACAAAAATACATTTCCACAAAACACTGAAGGGAAATTTTTTAATAGATTCTGAAATTATATCAGCATTTCTGTTTAGTTTGAAATTCATAGCGACCGCTCTGTAAAAATATTTGAATGCTTGGGCAGCTAAATGATAAACAAATAAATATTCCAATAGATCCGTTGGAGATCCCTTTCCGTAGGGGTTTGAAGTGTCTTAATATTTTTATATCACCTAACGAAGATTTAAAGAGAAATATTCTATACATAATGTCAGTTCCAAAGCACTGATTACTGCACTGATGATACCTATCGGGACTTAAATATCGACCCAGTGCAGGTATATGAATATCACACTAAGTAATTTACAAGACGCAATATCTTGTCCATCATAAGAACACGCAAACCCAAAAATATTTGCATTCGGCACACACAATCACCAAATCCTATACAAGACAAACAGAAGATACTAAAACACTAAAAAAAAAAAAAAATCAAGGTAGCAAACAAACAAGCTGAGATAATAGCAAGAAGAAAAAAACAACAACTAAAAATGTAAGCATCTCCTGCTATGCATACGTCACCCGCCATGCACATCCATACTAAATCAAAATTTCAAAATTGTGAACTGCATCACGGATTGAAGGAAAAAACCATAATCATACCATATACAATCAAATAGTGTATATATTTCAATATGTAGTGATGAACTGATCTTGGAATTGCAATACCATGTTTGCTTTATAGAATCATAAAACCTTTTACTATAATTCACAAAAGTACATTTTCTTGTTTATAACTTGAGGCTCTAAAAAGTTTGAATTTAAACCTTTGATTAAATTACTTGAGCAATCAAATGTAGACAATTTACACAAAAGTGTAATTGACAGCAGCATAAAGATAGAACGTATATCGCGTTAGTTTATAAAGCTTACCAAAATGCATTTTATAGCAATAGCCGGAATGTTCATAACATGTGAATTTTATATATACACAACATGTATTTGTAAAAAGGTTGGCAAATCCGTTTGAAACTTTTATATGTACATTGCAAAGTTTCATCAAATTTCATTTTAATCGTTTATCAGTAGAGATATATATATAGAACATTCATAGAAAATCTAAGGTTGCAACTCCCAATTTTATCTTCTATACCTTAAAATAGACACATACGAACAAAAGCTGGCATCACTAAGCAGGAAATCCAAGACACCCTTGGGCTTGTGGATTGAAAAAATCAATTAATATAAACCATTATTCCCTTTGATTCGTCTAATCATATTATATTCATACCTTTAACTGTTGCTTGTATGTTCGTGCTTTATTTCCTTGTGATCATAGGTAGCATTTTAGACTATACGTTTTTGTTTTGCCCCGCCCATTTGTACCTTCTAACCTTTCATTAAAAAGACATTAAAAAATCATATCAAGTTTGACATGTTTGGGGAAAAAAAGGTTATCCCAGGAACCATTATGCATGCCTGTTATGATTGAAATATTCACTTCATATTAAATTTCCATTAGTCACTTTGTCTAGTGCCGTTTTTAATGAAACAGCAATTTCCACAGCAAGAAACATTTAACAATAACTTTGAGAAAAAAATAATGCGAACAAAAACAGTTTGATTTGTCTGAACACTTTATCCTAATCACTAAACCCATTATCTTAACCAATCGTCCAATCCCTTAACAACTTTTATTTTCTAATTATTCTGTCAATACCCAACTATGTTTTTGTCTAATTTCAATTAATTCCGACATCACTAACCATATGTTGTATATGTTTCAGTCAAATGATACCAAACAACGTTTAAACATGGTATCTGGCATGATTGATATCGATCTAATATAATAAACCACCACATTACATCTTAATCCAATAGTCCTTAATTATTCAAAATAATATTTATTGCATTTCTAGTTAAACAAATAACTGTTCAAACTTGGTGTTGGTTACAGCGGTTAGATTACAACAATGATACAAATAATCATTGTGTCACACGGTTCCTAGCTTAAAAGTAGGGTTGATTTTACTAAGGGGACAATCAAAACAACACTGTAACATTGTGTAAGTAGAAAAAAAGATACAATCATTACCTTTTGATAACATTGTTTGATTGTTTTCATTGTTGGTGTTTTACGCCACTTTTTAGCGCCACGTTTGGGCTATTTCGAGACGGTAGCTTTTATTGCTGGAGGAAGCCAAAATAAAATTTATCGCATTTCTTGTTAAACAAATAACTGTTCAATCTTGGTGTTTGTTACAGTGGTTAAATTACAATTATGATACAAACGATCATTAAAAGTAGGGTATATTGTACCGAGGGGACAATCAAAACAACACCACAATTCGAACAAAACAGATAAAATAATTGCCATTTGATTAAATCTTTGAATGTTTTGATTGTCGGTGTTTTGTAGCGCCTCTTTTTGGGCTATTTCGTGACGGTACGATTTTTATGGGTGGAGGAAGCCGAAATATTGTTTATTGCATTTCCAGTTAATCATATAACTGTTCAAACTTGGTGTTGGTTACAGTGGTTAGATTACAACAATAAAACAAACCGTCGTTGCATCATGCGGTTTCTAGTTTAAAAGTAGGATAGATCATACTAAGGGGACAGTCAAAGCGAAACCATCAGTCGAATAAACAGATAAAATCATTACCATTTGATAAGATTGTTTAATTTGTTGGTGTTTAAATTATTTTAAGCGCTAATTTTTGGCTATTTCGTGACGATAGTTTTATGGGGGAGGAAGCCAAAATAATATTCATTGCATTCATTGCATTTCCAGTTAGACAAATAACTGTTCAAACTTGGTGTTGGTTACAGTGGTAAGATAACAACAATGATAAAAACCATCATTATATCATGCGGTTCCTAGTTTAAAAGAATGATAGATTATATCAAGGGGACAATCAAAAGTCGAATAAAACAGATAAAATCATTGCCATTTAATAAGAAGAAAAAAATATGAAAATAAATACGAAATCATATAAGTGAGAAGTTTAGCTAGCTATAACACCAGGTTCAATCAACCATTTTCTACATCAGCACATGTCTGTACCATGTCATAAATATTACAGTTGTTTTTCATTTGTTTAATGTGTTTGAGATTTTGATTTAGCCATTTTTTTAGGGACTTTCCATTTTGAGTTTACTCAGAGTTCTCTTTTTTGCTATTTGATTTAATATGCAACCAAAAGCTACAAAGAACATAAAAACAGATCAAGAGACGAACCCTACAATTATTGAGAGTAAAAAGTCAGGGGCATGGTTTCAGGGGATTTACCTGTCAACACTATCCTGTTAAATCCGTTGAAAAAAAGTACACATCAGGTGTTAGCCTATCACACAATAGCAGGTTGGCTTTTATCGCATGTCTAACAATACATACATCATCGGTATTTGTGAATTCGCTAATCCTTATACATATCTGTATTCAAATATAAAGTTGTCGGTACTCTAATGTTCTTGGAGATTACTGGTTATATATACTGTAAACTGCGACACGAAAAAATACAAATATAAAATGTTGCAAATTTGTGAAAATCTTTGATCTCATCTTATATATATAATTATATTTTCTTCGTTGACCGTTATGGAATAACCGTTTCACAAATGAAATCAGATATGTTCCTTACAATCCTCTTCCCTTTTCACGAATGTGACCTACCGAATATGACTATTGATCGAGTTTGAAATAACATGAGCAACACGACGGGTGCCACATGTGGAGCAAGATCTGCTCACCCTTCCCGAGAATCTGAGATGACCCCCATTTTTTTGTGGGGTTCGTGTTGCGTAGTGTTTAGTTTTCTATGTTGTGTCTTGTGAACTATTATTTGTCTGTTTGTCTTTTTCCTTTTTAGCCCTGGCGTTGTTAGTTTTTATTATATCTATGAGTTTGACTGTCCCTCTGGTATATTTCGCCCCTCTTTGATATGAATATGTCACCAAAATGATAAAATCGTGATAATAAATCGGAGCTAAGTCGGCTAGAAGAAGCTCGCAACGAAATAAAATATCCGCGAAAGTATTTTATATGGTTATTTGAAGGAAAATATGATAAACCTATATCATTATGTAGTACTTATTCTATTCAACTGGTCTCAAAGCTTACAGATATGAAGGATATGCAAAGCAATCGATGAATAAAAATCATAATGACTTGAAAGTGAAAGTGTGATGAGAATTTGATCTCGAGGTTTCAGTGCAATATGATCATCACTACAATTTGTTTTCAACTATGATCGAATCAAACCATAAAACATATTTGATAAATTTGACATGATTTTGTGGTACAAATTGCGAAGATATGATCCGTATTGTATCCATCAATTGTAAAATTTTATATTCAATCTTATAATAGTGATGCGGATGTTTATAAAAATGGAAATAAGTTGAAATATTTGATGACAACTTTGAAATTGTAATATAAATTTAAAAGGATAAAATGTTATACAGCTTAACATCATTTTGTATCTAATCATAATTTATTCTGCTGTCATCGGCAATATTTCATAAAGAATCTTCAAGTACACAATTCATTGCTTTGTACTGACATCTAGATTAGTTGTCTCATTTGAACTGTATTGTATTTCGTAATAGTGGAACAGCATATCGCTTTAAGTACGTTTGTTTTTCAATGTAGTAGGCCATATGGTGCCATATACTTGCTTGCATCTATGTCATTTTGTCTGTGATGAATAGTTGTCACATTTATTTTACTGAATATTACATTTGTTTAGTTATAAAAACAATAAATCTCAATCATACTGCATATATTTATGTGCATAAATAAAGTAGTATAGCTCTGTTTGAAGTCTTTAATCGATTGTGAAAAAACAAATCTGGATTACACACTAAAAACGAGGGAACACATCAACTATAACAGGAAAACAACATTAACACTGAAGTGCAACAAAAGACCAACCGACAATGTAACACACACACAGAAACGAACTATAAGATAACAACTGCCATATTCCTGATAAAAAAAGTAACTGGTAAATCTAGAATTCTAAAACATTTTTGCAAAATACAAATAATGTCATCTGTTCTTAGCGTAAAAATAATTAGATCCTTGGTATTTCAAACAAATCAAAGTTTTTAAACAGTCATTTTATGATTATTGATAGTAATTCATGTCTTACATGAATATCAATTATATGGTCATTTTTATAAATTTTCTGTTTACAAAACTAAGGATTTTCTTACCCCAGGAGTAGATTACCTTAGCCGTATTTGGCACAACGTTTTGGAATTTTGGATCCTCAATGCTCTTCAACTTTGTATTGATTTGGCTTTTTAACTATTTTGATCTGAGCGTCACTGATGAGTCTTATGTAGACGAAACGCGCGTCTGGCGTATAAAATTGTAATCCTGATACTTTTGATAACCAATTAAAAGAGGAAAATATAACATATGAAAAAATATGCCTGCTATCTTTGATGGGGTTTAACATTAACTCCAAAGCGAATCACGATTGCATTGGTATTATGTTTTAATGACCTTAGTTTGAATGCTCATTGACATTAAGTATACGTTTCTCCTTCATCACTTGTCCAGACAAAAGATGTTAAATATCTTGAACTATTTGTCATTCGGCGTTGTATGCGTAAGGATCCTGGTGGTTAAATTGGTTGTGTTACTTTAATTTTCGTTGTTTCTTTTTCTTTTTTCTCGTGTATACAGAAAACTGCACCGAACATCAACATGGAACGTCCCAATAGTCGGAGCATTATCTAAGCATGTACTGATCTCAGTTATGGATAAACACTCCATATCATTTGTGTTTCTATTAACATATAGTCCTTAATTATTCAAAATAAAATGTATTGCTTTTCCAGCTAAACAAATAACTATTCAAACGTGGTGTCGTTACAGTGGTTAAATTACAACAATGATATAAACCATCATTGTATCATTCGGAACCTAGTTTAAAAATAGGGTAGGTTATACCAAGGGGGCAATCAAAACAACACAATAAGTCGAACAAAACATATCAAACCATTGCCATTTGATAAGACAAAATATATGAAATCAAACAAGTAAGAGGTTAAGCTAGCTACCACAGAAAATGCCGATAACGATATGACATATGGCAAAAAGGAACTCTGCAATAAACTAGAGGTAAAAGGTAAGCGGCCATGATTCAGGGGCTATATCCGTCCACACAATCTTGCTAAATCTGTTGAAAAAGTACATATCAGGTGTAAGGCTATCACACAAGAGCGGATTGTATAATATTTCATGTCTAACCATACATAAACCATCGGAATTTGTGAATTCGCTAATCCTTAAACATATATTAAAGAATGAAGTTGTCTTATGGTCATAGAGTTTACTGGCTATAAATAATGTAAACAAACTTTTTTCGTAACTTTCGAGCAAAGTCGGCTAGAAAGCGCTCAACAGGAAATAAAATATCCGCGAATGTAAGTTTATACGGCATATAGTTATTTGAAAGAAAATAGGATAATCATATTTCATGATTAAATATTAAACATATTCAAATGATCGTAAAGCTTTGTCAAAATTACAAATTTATGATTAGTATTGTATTCATCAATTGTAAAATTTTATATTCGATCCTATTCAAAATATTGAAGCTGATGTTTGTAAAAATGAAAGCGATAAATAAAAATGGGTCAAATTATCTGACGAAGACCTTCAAATTGTAATATGAATTTAAAAGGATAAAATGTTATACAGCTTTACATCAATTTATATCTAATTATTTTTCCTTTTTCTATCATCGGCAATATTTCATAAAATAGTTCTCAAATAGGCAATTAATTGCTTTGTACCTAAATCTAAATTGGTTGTCTCATTTTAAATTGTTGTGTATTATGTCATGGTGGAGCACAATATCGTTTTTAGTACGGTATTGGTTTTCATCGTTGAAGGCCATACGGTGCCATATACTTGCTTGCATCTCTGTCATTTGGTCTCCGATGAATAGTTGTCACATTTATTTTACTGAATATTGCATGTTTTAGTTACAAAATAAATCTCTATCATATTCCATCTTATTATCTACATAAGAAATTACTGGTAAGAACAAAAATGCCAAGTAAACATGGTATAGTACGAAGTTAAAAAATAAAATAGACAACCCAGAGTTCTTTAAGGTTTTGAAAAATACAGATCAGGGCATCTGTTCCTAGCGTAAAAAATCCTGGTTATTTCAAACAAAATAAAGTTTTCAAAAAAATCAATTCATAAATAAGAACATATTGATAATAATTCATATTAACACAGAGGAAAATATAACTGGTGAAAATATATGCCTGGTATCTTTGATGGGTTTTTTAATAAATTCCAAAACAAACCATGGTTTCTATGTTATTATGTTTTAATGACCTTAGATTAACTGCACATTGACATTGAGAATACGTTTCTCCTTCATCACTTGTCCAGACAAAAGATAATATGTTATATATCTTGATCTATTTGTCATTCGGCTTTTAAAATGCGTTAAGATCCTGATTGTTAAACAGTTTGTGTTTTAAAAGTCCAAACCAAGGAACATGTTAGTGACAGAATCTTTCACTTTTTTTTTTGTTATTTCGTTTATACAGAAAACTACACCTAACAGCAACATGGTACGTCACAATAGTAGGAGATCAGATATTTAAATTATCTAACTATGTACTGATCAGTGTTATTTAAGAATTGAATGTTGTTTTTTTTGTAAATGTATTGGGGTGTAAAAGCGTTGACCGAAGTACATTTTGTATGAAGCTTCATACTAAAAATGTGCGCACGGTCAACGCTTTAACAACCCTAAAAAGTTACAAAAAAAGCATTCAATACTTATAATTACATTTTTACCTATTGGATCATGAAAACACGCCTTTTATCAAGTTTTTATTTCATTTACCAGTGCACTTTATTGTGGGACCTCGTGTCATCATGAATGAAAAGTTTTGATTAAGGAATATCACGAGATTGCTAGTTCAGCCAAACAGAATAACGTATTATAATGAAACATACATCTAATGTAATAATTGAAAGATAATCCATATCCTTATTTCTATTAAAAGAAAAATAAAGGGGCAAAACTGCAACTATGTCATTTATAAAAAGCAAGTTTATCAATTAATGCCGTTTGTTGTCTCTTTATGGTCATTTGAAAATATCAGAAGGGTAGTCAACTTTTAATAAAATTAAATGAAGAAAACACTAATCTAAACATTGATTCTGTAATTTCTATTTGAATTATATAAAAACATCGTGTGACAGATTCATACTTTTAATGGCGTCAGTTCCGCAAAAACACAAAACAAAGTATGTAGATGTCTTTTTGTTTATTTGATCGAGACCTCTCTTGCCTTGAAGGACGTGTGAATAACATATCCTTTAAATTTCTACACAAGCATGGTTCGAAGCAGTGTAAAATGTGTGAATTGTTTAGAAATCATAAAAAGAAGATTTGCTTTTTTTCGTTCATCAGTCTAAGCTATTGTAATTACTCAGTAAGGTTCAATAATGACATATAATGACAAACCACAAAATATCCAGACGATCACGCACGTGAGAAATAATTCTAATTTATCGTGATGGAAAAAATGATCTCAGATGTTCTTAGATGTTTTAAATATTATCCATTACTGATCATTCACCAGAAATAAGTAAATTATTTTCCAATATTCGCTTTTTCAAGCAATAATTCATTTCATTTAATGGGCATCAAATCAGACTGTTTTTACCCGTCGGCGCAAATTACAATATGAAAAAGAATACAATCTGAAATTTATAACAAAAGTATACCCGCTGGAAATGTTATTTTACACGACGTAAAAAGGGAAATAGGAGACAGATATAATAAATTAAATCAAATATTGCTTGTATCAAGCCAAGAATCACATTGTTGACCTTGCAAAATATGTTTTCATGTCCTATTAAATAATTATTGTACAGTATTTAGGCTGGATGAAAAATGCAATATTGCATTATTTGGGTAAGTGTGTCGATGTTTAAGTTGGTGTTTTATGAAGAATGCTTATGCTAATACTTTGTTGGATCAATTGGGATGTTTGTGTCCTTAGATTGCTGTCTCATTAAATTTTATCACATGCATCCTTTTATTTTCACCTATTGGCCTTTTAAAAAACAAGGTTAATCAACATGAAAATGGTAATGAATTAGTTTTTCAAATCATAATCTTCAAAAAGCGTTAATGTTAAAAATCTTTTTTCCGTTAAATAAAATCCGTTTATATATTTGTTATGCAGATACTAAGGTGACATTCAGAAACCGTAAGTCGAACAACATTTCAAACTATCGCCAAATGAAAATAAAGTCAAACCATTAACAAGAGGCTGTCACAACGACAGCAAACCGGATTTATTAACATTTATTTGTGTCCTGGCAAAATCACAAGAACCATTACTGATGAATGGTGAAAGTGAAAATCGTCAATATCAAATTTGACCTCCATTTTTTCATCAGCATCAACATATTAAAATTTGAAAAGCTTAGATTGAATGGTTCATGAGTAAATGCAACAACGTGAATGGAAACGCCATTTTACGATCTTTCAAGAACCATTACTCCTGAACGGTAAAAGTCAAAATCGTCATTATTGAAGTTGACCTCTATTTTGTCATCAGTAACAACATATTAAAATTTCAAAAGCTTTGGTTGAATGGTTCACGAGAAAATGCACGGACACGACGGGAAACACCATTTTTCAATCATTCAAGAACCATAACTCCTGAACAGTAAAAGTCAAAATCGTCATTATTGAACTTGACCTCCATTTTGTCATCAGTAACAGCATATTAAAATTTCGGAAGCTTTGGTAGAACAGTTCATGCATAAATGCACGGACACGACTGGAAACTCCATTTTTCAATCTTTCAAGAACCGTAACTCCTGAACGGTAAAAGTCAAATTCGTCATTATTGAACTTGACCTCCATTCTGTCATTAGTAACAACATATTAAAATTTGGGAAGCTTTGGTAGAACAGTTCATGCGTAAATGCATGGACACCACTGGAAACTCCATTTTTCAATCTTTCAAGAACCATAACTCCTGAAAGTTAAAAGCTTTGGTTGAATGGTTCATGAGTAACAGTTAATGCACGGACAACATTTGATTGACGCCCGCCCGCCCGCCCGCCCACCGTACATCCCCAAATCAATAACCGACATTTTTGTCACAAAAATCCGGTTAAAAATGTAAAAGAAGTCCAAAGCATCACAAAATGTAAAAAAAATCCAAAGCATCACGAAATGAAAAAAAAAGTCCAAAGCATCACATGACGTTAAACGTCCAAGCCATATATACGCGAAAAGTTGCATCTAGCAATGTCATAAACTAGTTCTTTTTTTATTGTTATTTTATTTTTGATCCATGGGATTCTGGTGCACAATTACTCTTTTAAGGTCAAACAAATCGTCAGATGACTTGACTTGAGATTTTGATTTTTGCAGTTTGCTTAAGGACTTTCCGTTTTGAATTTTCCTCCGATTTCAGTATTTTAGTGATCTTACTTTTGACTGTGTCCGTGTATATAACATATACATGTACTTTATCTAAACATAACTAACAAGAACCTAAAAATTGAGAAGAAGTCATAAAAATATATGAGATTTTTTTCTAATTCTCAAGAGATAATACATCCACGATTTTCCTTTATTAGAAAACAATTGCTTGCGAGAGTCTCGCGAGATTAACCGAAGAATCTGCAAGACATGCTTTATTTCTGAGTGGTGATTGAAAAAACCACTGCATAGAACGGAGGAATTTGTCAAGATTTATTGTTCTCAATATATTTTATGATATTTTAAATCCCCCGATGAAAAAATAAATTACATTTTATGACAATAGTGTTGCTCAAAGATTCATGAGCATTTGCCTTGATTTGACCATGGGGGACTAGAGCTTTGACAAGTAATCAAAAACTATTTGTACGAAATATTTTGTGTGAGCTTCCTTATCATGTTTCCAGCTAATAGAATATAAACGTGCGAGTAATAAAATTTTAATCGCATTACTTAGAAAATCTACAATTTGAGATGTAACTCATTTTACGTATAACATGCAATTTAATGTGAAATTCATTTGTGTGCTAAATTATTTAATAAGCATTTCTCTATTTCAAAAATTATTAAATTCGTTTCTTATTTCATTGTCGGTTTTGATATTTTCGGATTTCCAGTGATATGTAATAACAAATTAAAAAAAAATCAAAATATGGTACATAATAGTTATTGTAATATCTATATCTGTTTTATGATGTTCATAAGAGTGATTCTCTGTCGTGTTTATACATTTTGTAACTTGGAATTATCATGACGAGTAATGCATGCATTGCAGTAAAGACGACACTTTTCAATATTTGATCTCCCGATGATTGAAATAAGAACTATACGAGAAGTCCAATTTGTTTCTGCTAGTGTTTGAACCTAGGAGATATAATATTATCTTACCTCCTATACATTTCCTGGAATATGATTGGTTGAAAGCGTCTGCGTGCAAACCGTGTATATTTGATATTAGGTTAGTAGGGAGGCTGGGCTTATCTCATACACGGTTAGCAGTGGAGTTACGTCCCTTTATATTCCATATTAGGTAAAGTGTGTGAACCTAGGAGATATAATAATACACTACTTAGATTTTGTTACAAGAGGGGGTTGGTGTATCATGTTCCTGAAATTCTGCAACCCTTTCTTAAAAGCTGTATTTATAGATGAAAAGAATGGTATATTTTGGACACAACATTCTCAGTTGTGATGTCAATATGACGTGATAAATGTATTGAATAGAATTTGAAATTTCTCAAAATTGATACACAAAATTAAAACAAAGATGGCGTAAATACAAAATTTAATCCTGGTATCTATGATGAGTTCATTTACATATTTTGTTAAAAAGAAAATAAAGAATTAACACAAATATCGACTTTCAAGATAAATAGAAAAAATAACTCTGACAAAATTAAACACTTGGCTATATCAACTTATGGAACAAATGAAAAACTACTGCGTATTCCTGTCTTGGTATATGCATTTCCTGAAGAAATGAGTGGGTTATATATATGGTTTCATATCTACTTAGCTTCACCCTCCCACTTGAATGGCGTTTGTTTATGGTTTCGTTATATTGTAAAATCAATTATTAAAACATGTTGTAAAACAATCTTATTTTGTGAATATTGATGACAATATCTTAAAATGATGTTATTTTGGTGGTTTTAGTAATAAAAAAACCCAGTCTAAAGCCGTAAAGGAAATATGTTAGACATAATTCAAAAGATAAATACTGATATATCGTATGATATATTTTTTGCCATTTGATAAGGGACTTTCCGTTTTGAATTTTCCTTGGAGTTTAGTACTTTTGGGATTTTACTTTTTACCATCATGTGGCGTATACATACCTAACAAAACTATGTTACGCTCGTAGGTATTTAAAAATTCCGGACTTAATTAACACGGGTGTGCTCCTTTCACAAAACCCTTCGACCCGATAATTGAGGAAGATTACTGAAATCGACAATACATATATTGTACGTTCCTCATAACGGATTATAAAATTTTTAAGATGTGTACACCTATAAGCTACTGTACAAGAACATCTGTACTACTAGGTATACTTCACCATTTCTATATGCAAACAATGGTCCTAAAATATGAAACTACATCAAAATTTATATAGTCGTGATAATGAGTTGGAAGCAGATTAAAATGAGATATCCATATCAGTATTCAATTTCTAAATTAGTAAAAACTTTACCAATGTTCGTCAACGGATTACAAAGAGACACACCAAGATAACAAACAGGCATATGTACAATTGCTTTATATAAAACTGTTTTGCAGAACTGTCGTTTTGTAAAAAAAAAAAAAAAAAAAAAAAAATATTTTAAGAACCTCTATTTAACTTAATTTCAGTAGATGAATAGTTACCTTAAAAAAATTAATTATTGATTAATTTGTGTGCCAACATTTAAAATCCTAATTTTTTGTAGCAGTACAGTGTTTCTGTTGTTCCGGGTTTTTTTCAACTCTTTTCCTCGGTTTTGGTTTGTGACCCGGATTTGTTTTCGCTTTAACGACCATTACACATTGGTATACTACTGTTGCTTTATCAATAATGATTGACATTATAATAGAAAAACGTACTGATCTCCTCGGAAAATTCAAAACGGGAAGTCCCTAATCAAATGACAAAATCAAGAGTTAAAGCATATCAAATGAATGGATAACAACTGTCATATTCCTGACTTAATACAGACAATACAGACAAACAGGCGAAATATAGTAAAATAATTTGTACAGTATTAGAAGCAAAGTTTTGTATAATCTTTTTTTTAAGACAAGGCAATACTAAAATATAATAATCTATGAAACAAAAGTGTGGAAAAAATAATAACTTCCTTGTTCTATCAGAGCATCTGACCTCACAAAATTTGATTATCTCCTGTTTTATATTTCTAAACAAAAAAGGAACAAATAAACAAAGTTTTTTTTTTATTTCTTATTTTCTGGGATTTTTTTTCAATTTTCTCTACCATGGTTACCTTGTAAGGTTTCAAACAATTAATTGCATTTATTGACAAATAACATCTAACTTAAAAAAAATGTGTTTTCATGAATCGATTTTGATTCATTCAGGTATTTATTGCAGATAATTATTTCCTGTGATTTGATTGGATTAGTACAAATTTCAGTCTATTTTTCCACGAACAGATAAAAGAAGAAACGATTTTATAGCAAATTATTTACAGTACATGCTTTGGCATGATATTTAATCTAAGTAAAGTTTTCCCTATAATAGATTATCATTTAAGTGATGACACATTAAATATGCTACATAGAATTGTCGTTAAATGTTACTTTGTAACAAGACAAAAAACAAACTGCCTGGTCATCTCGATCATTGCTTATAGCTGGAGTGGCTGAGAATTTAAAGATTGGTAACACTTCAATTTTAACAGGGCGTTAAGATATATAAACTATCTGGAAACATGCATAGAAATTGTTAGAATCACTTTTAAAAAAATACTTATAGATTATCGGTACGGCGAAAGCGGGAAAAGCAATCGAGTTGCGATGACCAATGATAATCTGTTTATCGTTATTTTACCTATGACGAAGTTGATAATTTCATGTCAATTTCATTAGCAAAACCACGTTTCTCCTAAGTTTCTAGCGATAATTTTCCATCTCAAGCGAGTAGCATGATATGAAAAACTATCACAAAAAAAGATTAAAGGAAAAATGCACAAAATAGCAATAACATCTGGGTTGGGTACAATATTTTAGCTGCTACGTAGTGCTTCGTAGATTTTGACTATTGAACGTGTAGCTATAGACTAGCTGCTACAAAGATATTGATAGCAGCTACGTAGCTGCTACGATATTGAACTCAACCCTGTTATGTAATGCAGTACACGAAATTCATATCATACAGACCAATTGCCAGTCTATTTCAAATGACCAACGCCGGTTGACATTTTGGCTTCGAGCGTCCCTAGAGAGACATTAAATGTCGAAATGTGCATCTGGGGAAGTAAAACTAGTATCTTTAATGTTATCATTGATCGTATGTCATTTGGTGTAAATGATTCCAGAGTACAATGATCAACAATAGACTCTTACTGTTGCATTGTCACATCGGATATCTACGGGAAAACGCACCTAGTGTGAAATGTGTCTATATCTAGCTATCAGCGGTGAATGTTATTATAACAACCATTACATAACAAATTACCAGTCTTTATAAAAAGAGCCGCATCAGTAGTACATAAACACTCCAATAATGTTTTTAAAAATTCTTTCCAAGTTTTTTTCAATTTTATTATTCAGTTTCGGTAATTTCAAGGGAAATTGTAAAGTATTGATATTTGTAACAAAATAGAGAGGAATGATAATGGCATACATGTATAGCCAAATTGTGTTAGATTTGTCAATATAGATTTTGAGCAGCTGGATTCAAATTATTAACACAGTCATCATACACTGTATTTGTGAAATACTAAACAAAAAGATGAGAGTATACTTATTTAGAAGATAAAAGCAGTTGTAAAACTATAACTTTGACAACAACGAAACATATAGAAAGAAATTACATCATTATAAATTTTATAGACATAATAGTTTTGAAATCCTATGTGTATTGAAACAAAGAGGTGTTGCTGATAAAATTTTATTGAATTGTAATTATATGTTACACGATTCAAATCGTTCGAAACTGTTGAAATGTGAGTTGAAATACAGTCGTAAACACAAAATTAGAAGGACTGTCGTGCTTTAAAAATGTCAATATCCGACAAATAAAGGAAGAAGATAACAAAAGAACAATGAATGAGACAACAGTTGAAAAAAGCAGATAGACTACAACAAGAGCAGAAATTAAATCAACGAAACGACAAACCAGAGTCCACATTAAACATAACACCAAAACCTGAGAATTACGAATACAATCAAATTCTAAAAGTTAACTCAAGTGTTCTGCAAGATAGAATAGTTCATGTTCCACTGGTGAACAACACCGCTAAATGAAGAGGTTTTAGAAGGAGTTAATCTTTAGGTGTATATGTAGTGTTTGGGAACTTGCTTGGATTTGTTTTCGCCTTAGTATCTCCCTCTACCTCCTTTATAATTGTCAAGGATGCTTGTCCATTCCACCTTCATTTCTTCAGATCTACAGATTGAGACAAATAATATATCACAAAGTCAACCAGGATGAACAAAACAATAAAATCAGATTACACAGCTTGTCTTGACAACAGCAGACAACTAAATATGAAAGACATGAACATCTTAAGCGGCTTAAATAATCTTCTTTAATTACAAGCTAAAGTAACAAGTAAGATAAATAAGAGTACTGGGAATTATACGCATAACCATCCATACTTTTAAGCCTCACGTTGAATGATGTGATGCGAATTTACTCTAGAGAACGCTTAAATATGATTATCAGCCGGTGGATAATTCTTTCGCCTTACTACAATAATACGATTATAGATACATTACCCAGTAAAAGTCCTTTGTCTGATAACAAAAGTGGGATGTTTATCGTTAAAATGAAATTTACAAGACGGTATAAGGAAGCCAATAAAACTTATAAAAGATCACAGAAATTTGTCAATATTATATTTACTCATCTTTGAACAGTCAATAATTAGAAATTTATTTATAAATAAGACTATTATTTATATAAATTAAAAGGTAAAAGGGATATACTGCAAAGACACAGCAAACCCACAATAAAATAAAAATAGAAAAGACATAAACGTCATCAAATATAGAGAAGTGTTTTATGATATTATAACTCAAACTTTAAATTCCACGCATTTTTTCTATAGCTGAGCAATTCATAATGTGATTATCAAAACTCATTAACACCAATTTATTGCAAGGGACATATGCTCATATACACACAACGACGTTTTTGGGTATGACACTTACTTTTAACTGATATATAAACATGAAGCAGGATTGAAGTTATATTTCAAAGGTCTTAATTCTTTTCAACACTATTTAAGATTAGTTAATCAATAACTAAGTTTACAGGGTAAATACGTATACGAACAAATGAGAAAAAGACACTTATAATAACATCAACAAACGACAACCACTGAACATCAAGTTTCTGAATTGAGACAGGTACAAACCAATGCAGTGGGTTTTAACGTTTCAATAGGTACCAACCTTCACCCTTCCCTGAACCAATAGTGTAACATCCCAACATAGAAAGACACACTATAAAATATCAATTGAAATGGCTCAATTACTGAATCTGCGAATGGGATTTAACAATCACCAAAAACAATTCGAGTATTACAAATAGGGTTTTAACAGACATAAAAAAATGTTTCAGGTTTTGCAAAGATCCGTTCACGCTGTTTAATACCACATTGATCGTAAGCAGGGAACTATAGTTAGTGGAACAATTGCAATTAGTATTTTCCTATAACTGATAATAAAAGTAAAATTCTTATCTATTCCAATGAAATAATTCACTCATGGATTTATGTATTTAAATTCTGACAAAATGCAGTGAAATTACAATTGAAACAAATCATTCTATGGAATATTATACAGAATTGAACAAATGAGACTTTGAAAATGAAGACATGTCACGCTTGCATGTAAAACAAATTGTTTTCGATCAAATTACAGCCCATCATAATTTATTACTCCGCAATGTTTCATTGGTGATATATTACTGCGCCGCCAAAAGCGATTTGAAATGTGTTTCCTTTAATTTGTCTATTCTGTGGGATATATCGTTAATATTTTGAAATATTAATGATATCCTTTAGCGATATTGATTTTTATCTTAATATTGTTTTAACAATAAGAAAATAATGAAACTTAACTTCATGCTTAAAAACTATAAATTATCTCGTGATATATCTATTTATGGATTATGAGATAAATTAAATACGCAATGAATCCGTGTGTTATAGCACTGAAACTTTATTCCAAGTGTGAGAAAGCTTTTTAGAAAAGCGTAGTATTTCACAGCAAGTTATGTTTAAAAGAGATTAATAGAAATCCATTGTCTATTCGTTGTTATTATTTAGAGCTTAGCTATTGATATAAGACAACAAAAATGTTTTAATAAATATTAATTACAGTAAAACTCGATACAATAAATGTAGTTGTATTTGTAAACATGGAAAGCAATGGTTCCTTTCCAGGTTTTCGTCTGGGTGTCCATTATGTAGATGTGTCTGTTTAAGATCAAACAAACGAGAGTACGATAAATTGTCGAAAACAATTTCCGAATTGCCGCTACATGGTTATAATTTTTTTGTCAAATTATTTTTCTCCTGATTTTGTTTAGCAAAAGTCTGTGTGGAGTTTTTCGTTTGAATTTTATTGCATTGTGTATATTATAGTTTTGCTCATTGTTAAAGGCCTAACTGTGACCTATAGTTGTCTTATATTTGTTATGCGTTTATTGTTTTAAGTCTTGATTTTCAAGTTTAAAATGTTTCATGTTGGGGCTTGTTTAAGATGTTTCATGTTGGGGCTTGTTTAAGATTATATCTATACGGTTTTTGTTTTGACCATTATTGGTGGTTGTATTCAGTCTGTTGTGGAGAGTTGTCGCATTGGCAATCATACCACATCTTTTATATTTATATATAATAATTTAGAGTCGAATATTAAACATTTCAAAGTAAGCTACATTGTATTGGCGATGAAACCCCAACTAAAAAGTAAATACTAAGAGGCGCTTAGTGTAAAGGACTTGGTTATTTTATTAAGTTTTTCATTGTCTGCATAGAATATAAAATTTCTTTTTGTATACCACGTACTGAACACTACTAAACCCTCTGTATTTGTTTGAACCTAAGTCAGGAACCTGATGTTCAGTGGTTGTCGTTTGCCAGTTTGTGTGGTTCATACGTGTTTCTCGTTTCTCGTTTTTTTTATGTTATAGATTAGACCGTTGGTTTTCTCGTTGGAATGGTTTGACACTAATCATTTTTGGGGCCCTTTATAGCTTACTGTTCGGTGTGAACCAAGGCTCCGTGTTGTTGTTGTTTTTTTTTGTTTTTTTTACAAATTGTGACTTGCATCGAGTGTTGTCTCATTGGCACTCATATCACAACTTCTTATATCAATTGTCTTGTCTTGTTTGTGGTAAATCTATCGATTCAGATACAATCCCTTATTTTGCTATTCTTACTCAAATATTATTTTATTGTCCTAACTCTTTGTACTCAATCGCCCATGTGTATACCGTACTATTAAAAAAAATGGTGTAAAAAATAATCACATATTGATAAGTAGATGACTAATTAACAAAGAACTCCTACGATTACAGATAATAGAATAATATAAACGTTTTATTATAAATAATGATATAACGTGTTCTTTGTTACACGTTAATTGTACTATTTGTGTATAAATATTTAATAGACGGTTATAGTTTTAGAAGCAATATGGGAATAGATAAACTATACCAATTGTTTTAATAGTACAAATGTGGTATATAGTCTAATCAATATTACGTAAGGTAATATCTAAATATCAATCATAGGAACAATTGTTCTTTTAATCTTTGGTCAAACATTCATATTAATAAAGCTCTAGATTATGAATCTGAAAATGGTGACCTATAGTCGTTATTATCTACTTTAGTATGTTATTTGGTTTCTTGTGAAGAGTGGTATCATTGGCAATCATACTACATATTCTTTTTTTTTTTGTATTTAGATATAAGTTGGAAGAAGCACTATATAGGCTGCGGCATGTGGTTTGATAATTAACAAATTTTATAGATTTTGTTAGAAAATCATTTTTAATAAATATGCTCGTAAAAAGTCTGGCTTATGATTTAGTACATTAGACGCGTTTCATCTTTGTAGACTCATCAATGAAGCTTGTTTCAAAACTGTTAGAATTATAAATTAAAAACAAAATTGAAATGCATTGAAAGAAAATTTATAAAATGATATTTAGGTAAAAAGGTTACAGTTGTTTTATTAATGAATTTTACATGTAGCATACAAATGCAGTAAATTGAAAATTATATGTTTTGACCAACATTTAAGCGAGATTGATAGCTGACTATACGGCGTGTTTTTTTTCTCAATGTTGAAGGCCTAACGTTTGCCTAGCTACAATTGATTACATTCACCTCCTTTAAACTTTGGTGAATAGTTGTCTCATTGGTAATTACACAACACATTCTAATTCTTATAATATCTGGCTGCATTTTTTTAAACAAAACAATTTCAGTAAATATGATAGTGCAAATACAAAGAGTTTGTCGGTTTTTCAACTGCAGCAAAGCCGCATCGCCATAGTGTTTTCCAATTGACAACACGTACATGTACCACTGCGATCTTTTGGTTGAAATAGACGTAGATATTTGTTATACTGTAAAAAATGTACATGTATGGCTTATGACAGAATGTGTTATATTTTTGGTCTCCTAGACGTCTGTTCAGTCTCTACTTTTTAATGTATCGATATATATAACACTTAATGTCCTTAATGTAATGGTGTGTTATATATTACTGAGAGATAAAATATTGAATTGCATTGAATTGAATTGTAAAATGAAGAACTATATGCGATTCTATGCGCCGGTCGATTGTACATAGTTATAACTGCTACTGATAATTTTATCGCAACGAAGATTAATGAAATTTTGTAATGCTTCACTTTCAGTAAAGCCTAATATGGCACTTAATTCGCTTCCTTCTTTTAACATTTAAATGTTAGAAAATGACGTATTCTGTAGAATAGTTTCTAAAATAGTGTTTTGTACATTGTCTTTACATAGTATATATGACGTCAAGTCTTTATACGCGTTTGAAGGTCATTTATAGATTAACCATTAACAGCAATTACTGCTCAAGGTTATAATTGCTTCCTCTAAAAGCCATGCTTGACAAATTTTCTATACATTAGTCTTGTATGATTTTAAATTTTAGTTTCTTGTGTATAATTCGGAGTTTAGTATGACGTCCATTATCACTGTACTATTATGCATATTTTAGGGGCCAGCTGAAGGACACCTACGGGTGCGGGAATTCTCGCTACATTGAAGACCCATTGGTTGCCTTCGGCTGTTGTTTGCTCTATGGTCGGGTGGTTGTCGCTTTGACATATTCACCATTTCCTTTCTCAATTTTATATCTCTATTTTCAATAAACCATCATTTTGACAAGGTATATAGAAAAAACTTTTCCCAAGTACATTGTACATTGTATTAGATTTATTGTCGAATTACTCTTTGAGAGTGCTCAGTAGGAGTTCAGACAATTAAAAAAAAAATAACTGAATTACAATTGCATAATGGGATGTTTCATCATTCAGCAGAAATAAGGCAAGCTTCACACTTCTTTGCATGGTAAAAACTTGTGTAAGTTTCCGTCAATATACTTAAATCTGCGACTAGATCATAGATGAATATAAAAATATAACGAAAATCCAAATGACCTAGATAGAAGCAACTTCCGGTAATCATTAGGCTATCATTCATGCGCAGTTTTAACTTAATTTGTTTCCAAACTCAAGTTAACTAAATAATAAATGCGGAATAACATATTTGATGGAAAGGTAAGATAAGAATTTGAGTCAAATGTCTTTACCCAACACGAAGTATTATATTACATTAATACCAAATAAAAGCCTCACAATTTGATTATCACCTGACATAAGAATGTCAGTTTATTTATAAACTTCTCGTTTCTCGTTTTGTTTATATAGATTAGACCGTTGGTTTTCCCGTTTGAATGGTTTTACACTAGTAATTTTGGGGCCCTTTATAGCTTGTTGTTCGGTGTGAGCTAAGGCTCCGTGTTGAAGGCCGTACTTTAACCTATAATGGTTTACTTTTTAAATTGTTATTTGTATGGAGAGTTGTCTCATTGGCACTCACACCACATCTTCCTATATCTATTATATGCCTTAATTTGTTCTGCATAATTGTAATATATTTCAAAACTCATTTTAGTTGATAAAATCTGTAATATCAAATAAAAAAATATATATTAGGATTTGTGACGTTTAAATTTCATATTGCCATATTACATATACGAGGGTCTTGAAGGGTTTACATAATAAAGAATTATAGACAAAAGCTGCAGAATAAAGAATAATGGAAAAAGGTATATCATTATGGGCCAAAACAAAATAGAGAACAGAGAAAAAAAAATAGCCAATAATGGGATGCTAAAATACAAAGATTAGAAAATACAACACGAATTTGATAAAGAAAAGAAAAAACTAAAGAATAAAAAAATGTACTACCCCAATCTAGACCCTCGAGATCATATGATCATATCCTGGAAAGTATCAAAAATAATAAGTTTTAGAAATCATACAAACAAAAACAAAATTAACGTCCAAGTCACACAGACAATTCATTTCAAATGCGATTTTCTGAATATCAACCGAGGTAGTGTTGCCCTAAGCTAAACAATATGCATTAGTTATAAACGTAATGAAGAAAAACTATTCTTACCTTTATTATATAAAACCATCTGACATCTACAATGTAAGTAACCACGTACTATAGCCTAATGTTTAGGAACTCTAAATCTTCACGTACCTAAGTGAGAAAAGTGGACTGTTGATAGCATTTGATGTTCTAAATTATGTATGGAATCTACCAATTTATTTTATTTTTCTGTTAAGTCTGATCCATGTTCTATGGAACTCAATAAATGAACCAACTGACATTATTCTCTGAAGACTTTCACTAATCTAATTGTTTAAACAATTCACCAATGATGATGAAGATGTTTCATTCAAGTCGCACGCGCGCTTTGTTATCAAAGTGTTTAAGGGATACAGTAAATATTTATATGATTAAAGCTTCAATTTAACCTTAGAAAAAGTAGGCATTGAAATGATATAGATTTCTGTCTGTGATATTGACTAAATAATTGCTGTATTAAAAGAGAGTAAACCTTTATAGTTCAGTATCAATAAATGTTGAAGTGGTATGGTACAAAGGCGTCTGTATTTATTTGTGATCTAATTTCTAAATTGTCTTGGTGATAAATAGTAAAGATTTTAAACTATTCTATGAAGACTGTTACCCCCTGTGATGATTGTGTAACTATAATCAAATGATACAGTTAATGATCCTTTGTAATATTGGGAAAAAAGTTGCATTACACTATATTGTTTATTAAGTTTACGAGAAGTATAAATTCATTATAGTATATACTCAGAAAACAAATAATTATATGTAAAAAGAATACTGCAAAAATGATAATATTGGTACAACCTTCTTAATTAACAGAAATTCAAATCTACTATGAAATAAGATAATATAAATACTAAACGAAGTACATTTGTCACAAATTACACTCCATAACATGTAATCGAATGTTGTGCAGTTTCCATTTAGCAGTTTCGTGAATTTACGACGTCAAACTTGGTCGTAATATTTTTTATTAAATCTATCTCCATTATTACCAATCGAGTACTAATGAAATTTGTGTACACATTATTACACGTATTAAAAAAAGAGAAATTTGACTCGGATGGAGAGTTGTCTCATGGGCACTCATACCACCTCTTCTTATATCTAAGTACCCCCTCCCCCCCACGGGGAATTGCAATAAAAAGATAAAAAAAATTATTTTAAATTAAAAACAAATGACAAAAAATATACAAAATAAGATACAACTCAAACTCTTTACCATTCAACAAGTTTGTTATACTCTGTAAATATCCTTCAGATAATTTCAGGTGAAAATGTCCGCTTTGACCACAATTATTATCTTGTATAGTGCATTTTTCAATGTTCGCTTTGCTGTAGTGTTTTCTCTATTTGTTTTGTGTTTTGTGTTTTGTGTTTTATTTTTATTTGATTGATATGTTCAATCTTCATATTGTATGTTTTGCTTAAATGCTTATTTAAAATCGTATGCTTAATACTTTATATGCACTTTTGAAAATTCAATAAAGAATATAATTCTTAAAACACATTTATTGTAAAAGAATATTTTTGACGTTTTTCATGACACGTTTTTTATTTCTTTTGAAGTAGAAATTTACCATAAACTGACAATCAAATCAAAACGGAGATATCAAAATAAGATACCCATGGGACCAAATCAAAATAAATTAATACAATTGTAAATAATGTTCATCTAACGATTAACTATTAAAACCAATATGGAAATAAACGTATCATAGATACCAGGACTAAATTTTGTATATACGCCAGACGCGCGTTTCGTCTACCAAAGACTCATCAGTGACGCTCGAATCCAAAAAAGTTTTAAAATACCAAATAAAGTACGAAGTCGAAGAGCATTGAGGACCAAAATTCTTAAAAGTTTTGCCAAATACAGCTAAGAATTGTGAGTCAATATGAAATTGTAAATGTCAACTTGGCAACAATAATATCAATACAAAGAGGACATGGACAAGAAATAGAATTAAATAAAACATACCAGTTTAGTTCGTTCACGTCGCTTTTCTACACCTACGGAATAGCTCAGAGATAAAATTTTGAAACCCCAAAGAAGCACCTCCCTCAAAAGTCAATATGACACCCCATTTAAAAACAAAACAAATAACAAAAATAATGTTTGTAAAAACTAACCGTATATCTCTTATTTTGACATTTTGAACCACGCCGTGTTTTTTTATCAGGAATATTCGTGATCTGTATATAAGAACTAAAACATTATCTACCAAATGCGTTTATTTGTATGAAAATAAGGTAAAATAACAAAATACCGAACTCCGAGGAAAATTCAAAATCGAAAGTTTGTAACCAAATGGCAAAATCAGAAGCTCAAACACTTCAAACGAACAGACATTTTCTTATGTACAAAATGGTTGATTAAACATGGTTTTGTGGCTAGCTAAACTTCTCACTTGTATGACAGTCGCGTTAAGTTCCATTATATTGACAACGACATGTGAACAAAATAAACAGACAAAGTTTGTAAAAATGTCAAAAATTGGGGTTAACATGACAGCATTGTTTTATAATCTTTATCACTATCAAAACAAAAACAAATATTCAATAAAAGAAGTTTTATAGACAAAGCAAATCGCGAATTGAAGGGCAAGATACAAAAATTTATTCCAGCACAATAACATAATTGCTGGAATGTATTTATGAACAGAGCCACGTCATATGTAGCAAAGAAACACAAATAGACATATATACATTAGCAAAAATGAAAGACATTAATACAAAAATATTTCCATAGCACAATAACACTATGACGATGTATAAGTACAGATCCCCGTCAGATGGATGCTTAGTATATAACAAAAAAACAGACTGAATAGTAGGTATATAATATTCATAAAGGCACGAACCAAGAATCTATACTTTAAGACCGTCGTGTATTAATTTTGAAGTTGATACTGATAAACTTTTTAAAAAAAGGACGAGACTTTCTTTGACATACCCTGGTTCGTCAACTTTCTACTAAGGCACTGGTGACGTTTTAAAAGTCTTAGTAGCTCTTGAATACCGAATAAATTTGGAAATATATATCCAATATGCAGTCAAAATTGGTATATTTCTACTAAGGTGGGGGGAATTGATAATTTCAAAATTAAATTTGTCTCTTTTGTCATTGATTCTAGTACTGAAATGACCGCGTATGTCAAATTCGAGGTACATGTATAAGTCTAAAAATGAGGCAGAGGAAGCCGTGACTGTTGTTTCTTTAATTAAATTAATCGATACCTCCCCATATATCGACGCCATTAACTGATTCAAAATCAGAAACAATGCATTTGCTATCTTGAAGCAACGTTTGCAATATGCCTTTGTCAGTTATTTGAAACTTCGTAAATTTGCATGAAAGCTATACTAAAATGAAGTTTATGACACTATTAAAAATGAAAATTTGATATTTCGACGACATCCCGTAGATTTTTGAGTTGAAGCTTTGTTCGCTACTTTACTAGCGACTTTTGTATAATTGTTATAACAGAAATAAAAAAAAAAGCACAATGTTTGTTCTTTGCGATACAAAATTTTAATATCTTAAATAAACACATTAAAATATTCCCTCTTGTAAACATTCAATATTTACCTCCGCAATCAAAATTACATGCCATATTTTTATAGCTCTTAAGGAATCAGGTTAGAATAAATAAAAGATACAATAATTTTAACAGCATAATGTTTTATAAATACTATAATCAATATACATGTATACACAAGTTAAATGTACTTTTATATCCGTTTACCGGAAGTTCACAATAAGGAACCGGAAGTTCATACTAGGGACACTGTCTCACCACTCTATCGAACCGACAGGAAGAAGTTGCAGCTAAAGGTACAGGACATAACTTGTTTTCCGGGTTGATCCATATTTTAAATAATCCGACTGGACATGTTTATAATGATGGTCAACAAGTTACATAGTCAACAACACATCTCTGTGAAACATGTTAGCCATAACAGACTACTATCCACAGCCAATACATATAGACAATTATTGAAGGTTACACATGGAAAAGGTGAAGGCCTCATGGAAGATTAACATGTAATTGTTAAATGTGTCACCTTCGTTACATAAAGAATTTTACTATTATCATAAGAATGTCTATTACCATATGGGTTAAAAAAAATCTTTTGGGTCGCTGATACATACTACAATTAAAAAAGGTAATGGGACTATGAATATTCGTATTCAATCCTTTTACATAGTCCCAATTTTCTCAAATCATTAGTCCAACTTATATGACATATATATGTATGTACCCGTATAGAGTTGGTTCAATACTAAATTGTTTTTGTTTGTAAATAACTTTACATACAATATTTGAGAAAGGAAATGGATATTTACATTTTACTTGGAACTCAACATAAAACCCTGCATCTCATAGCCATGAGGAATTCCTGACCCCCTAAAAAACTAAAGAGGGACGAAATATACCAGAGGGACATTCGAACTCATAAATCGAAAATAATCTGACAACGCCATGGCTAAAATGAAGAAAAAAAACCAGACAAACAAACAAAAGTACACATGACACAACATAGAAAACTAAAGAATAAGCAACATGAACCCCACCAACAACTTGGGGTGATATCAGGTGCTCCGGAAGGGTAAGTAGATTAACATTGTAGAAACCAGCCAGTGGATGCAAGACATTATGTGCAACTATATATATACTAGATGTGGTAGTGGTGCCAATTAGACAACTCTTCATCCAAGTCACAACTTGTAAAATTAAATCATTATAGTTCTCTAAGTACGGCCGTCAACACGAAGCCTTGGTTCACATCAAACAGCAAGCTATAAAGGGACCCAAAAAATGACTAGTGTAAAACCATTCAAACAGCGGCCTAATCTATAGATTAAAAGACGAGAAACGAAAAACACTTGAGAACCACATTAACAAACGACAACCACTGAATATCTGACTTAGGACAGGTGCAAGCAAATGCAGGGGGTTTAAACGTTTTAATACGCTAACCTTATATAGAAAATAATAAGCATTGTTTTCGATTTTTAGATATTGTTCTTAATGACACAACTAACTTTAAACGGAGCCGACATAGTCTGACCTTTAAACAATACAATATGACATAAAGAAAGTCCATGCCGACCTTTCGAAGAGAGTTATTGCCGAATGAAGGCGGCTACTGGTGATCGTTTTTACATATGTGGATAATCTACACGTACGCTGCTGAGTATTAAAGGTTTATGATATGATATTAAATCCATGTTTGTCTGATACGAATTAATCTCCCGTGTCTGATAAAGTCTTATTAAAATAAAACAAGGATCGACCTTAGACAATATATGAGTACACAACATTATCTATATTATAACCGTCTGTCGTTAAAATGTGGGCTGGAAAAGATGTTCCCTCTTTATTAAAATAAGGAGATGTGGTATGATTGCCAATAAGACAACTATTCACCAAAGTTCAAATGAAGTGTATATAAGCAATTATAGGCAGCATTACCTTCAACAATGAGTAAAATCCATACCGTATAACCGGCTATGAAAGCCCAGACATGAAAAATATGTTGAACAATTCAATTGAAATTTCGCATGGAGCTATAATGTTTTATTCCATTTGAACCTTATTGTCTATACAAATGACAAACATCAGATATTATTTTAGATGTATGCTATTTATGTTCTCTGTTTATCTTTACTGATTGGCATTGGCTGCTTTTCTTTTCGATCACCATCCCGTAAAGGGAACGACATAATTTTGTATTGCCAAAAAAAGAGAAAAGTATTAAATAAGAGTGTGTTTACTCTTTAGGAGCATTACTGATATATTTTGTGGTATTTGTTGCGTTCAAAGTTTATCTCAAGCTTGCAGTGTAGCGTTTTTTGGGTAATTATATTATATTTGCCAGGCTTTTTTCTCCCTTTATGGACATTGTGTTTTTGTCCCAAATCTACTATGCCTTCTGTGTCAATATTCTTGAAATTATTGAATATGATTTGATTCTTTATTAAACACGAATATCCCTCGTCGACTATGCTTTTAGATTCAATATTTGTGAAAGTGTTGCATATACTTTTTATTTCAATATAAAACACGATTATTTCAAATGTACATTAACCGACTTATTTTAAAAGAAAATAAAGTATAATGTATACCACAGAGGATCTCGATGGGTTTACAGAACAGAGAATTGTGGGTACAATGTGGAGAATAAAGACAAAAGAATATAAAGAAAAGAGAAAAATCTGCTAGAAAAATTCAAGAATAAAAAATAATGGAGTGCTGAAAATATAAAGAATATACAGAATTGAAGGATTTTCGTACAGACCCCATACCAATACACTTATCATGTGAAATTTTTTTCCCGTTTCCGACTCAATTTAAATTCTTTATAATTACAAGTCTCATATTCCGATGTTATGACTATATAAAAGAGACCATATGAAATTAAATTAATTCATAGTCATTATCAAATGAAGCATTTTCATCAATTTGAGTATTGTGAGTTAATCAAAAATGGCATAAAATCCGATATGCAATAGTTGATCATAGTTCTCAAACAAAACTAAAATATATTCATCTATTTCCCTTCGAATAGTGTTTATTTATTTGTTTTTATGGATCCTTTTCATAAATCTACACAGAGAGTTTAAATTAATCAGTAATTCCAAAGGGAAAATGAAAATTAATTGGAAAACGTTTGTTGATTGTTGTCCTATAAAATACTTTCTCGTGGGACATCGTCAAATGATATTAATATTCACAATTAACTATTTGATTTATTTTTTTGGCGAGGAGAGAAAACTAACGTATATAATTCAGTACATTTGTTACGTGTCCTTTTTCCTGAAACATTAACTATTACTAGAAGCTGACGTGCTGTATACACCAACTATAAAGTTGTTAATTTCTGGGTCATTTTGGTCTCTTGTGGTGAGTTGTCTCATTGGCAATCATACGACATCTTCTTTTTTTATAAACTGACAGAAACTCAGTTTTAAAATAAAGAAACAGCAAGAAGACACGTTTTAAAAATGGTTCACATTTTTAACATTTCTAGGTCATTTAATGCCGACTAGATGGGATGGATTTTGCTCATTGTTGAAGTCCATACGATGACCTATAATTGCTTGAATAAACCACATAATTTGGACCATGTTGGGATGCTGTTGGCAATCATATATACCACAGTGTTATGCTAGTATCTTCAGGTACGTAATGGATTTTCCTACTTACTCCCGTCAATAATTACATGTATCAAGCAGTTGAGAATAAACTAGTTCACCTTAATTCTTACAGTATAAATGAGTGGACATTAAGGTAAATTTTGTAATGAAGAGACACCATTACAGCAAAATGACTTGAGTGTGTAATCTTTGGTTATAGTTAGCTTGCTTACTAGCTGAACCGTGAACTGATTATTAGTTAAGGTATATTACCCGACTTCCGCAGTAGTATAGTCCTACAGACAGATATATTGGTTGTCTGTCGTACTTTTCCACTCTTAAAGGAGGGTAAACTACTTAACCTAGCAATGACTTCACGGTTCAACAAGCTAGCCAATGATGTTACCTTTACAAACAAATTATTTTGCTGTAGTTCCAAGCATGACTAATAAATCATTGCTGTGTGTGTATGTTTTTAAGTTAACATACTTCAAAAAGATTTCAGATCATTTTAATAAGAACAGGGCAGTTATTAAGAATATCATATTTATTTAAAAATTGTCAAAATATGAAAAATTATCATGAAAATAATAAAAACACCTAATGATTTCACATTAAAACAAAGACAGGTGACCCAACAGGAGTTTTAATTATATAGTAAAGGATTTTTATGATACGGATGTCGCCCAATTGTATAAGTACGTCTGTGTAAGTTGCAATAAATTTGTATAAAACAAAAGACTCGAAATAAGACAACTGTTAGATTGGTTTCTGCAACATTTAAAGTGGGTCAAAAAGTAGATCAAAAGCATAAATCAGTTCCATTGGATGAACATGCTAGATTAGACATTTAACGTTTTCCCCCAGGTACACATATACAATCCACACTATTGATGCTTTAGTTGATATAAAACAATTAGATAGAGATTTTCCAGAGTTACATAACTATACAACACTGATCTACCGTCAAGAGAGTTCTGTTTTCTTTTAAAGGAATTGTTACTCATCAATTGTTTTCAATATCAATTGTACCGTTTTAACAGCCTTGTACTGACTTGATGAGACAGTTATAATGATCTACAGCTATTATCCTATCTGTAGGCAAGCACGTACGTTACTATGCGTGTCAGTGCTTGATTACATAAAGAGGTTAAAAGTTACACTGGAATGAGGACATTCACCGTTATGCGAAATATAACCGTACATGAATATTCAAATTGCATAGAGCAAAACAATTGTAAGAAGTATTTTTTCGATCTCAATTTCCTTTGAACCCCAGGGGTTGAAGTCATAAAACTTTGCTCAGTGCTTGGAGCACAAAAATCATGCTCGAAACATGAAATCCAGCATTTTGATTGGTTGATTTTCGAGTACGAGTACAAAAAACTGACTCGAAACTTTTATGGCCGCAAGGAGTCGGTTTCGCAAAAAAAACTTACGCCTAAGATGGGTCATTAGTCATGAACAATTCAGGTCAATCTTAGTCGTAAGTTTTGTTTGTGAAACTGACTCCTGCATGTCAGTTGTGTATCACGTATGAATAGATCATATTGATATCGGCATAGTGTTTACATACTACTATATGGTTACGAAAGTAGTTTCGGCAACGTTCCGTTGAAAAGGGGGGGCGGGTATTAGAGATCTGTCCTATTTAATTAGTTGTAGATGTGCAAATCATACTATAAAAATGGTATAAAAATAGTTTAGTTCTGACTGTACTGTATAGTATTCTTTTAACATAATATGTAATAATGTAATAGATGAGAGGGTAATAGAGCACACTGAACTCGGCCTAAACAACAGTCAACCATTTGGCGAAGCGGGGTAACATCTGTATCACCCGTGTTATTTAATTTATTATACTAATAGTGGGTTTTGTTGCTGTTTTTTTTTAAATAACTTTTTCATTCGTCAGATGTTGTAGGTAATATTGTAACTCAAAGATACCAATCAAAGATGTTGACTGCTGAGATGTGTGCTACAGTAGAATGTTACCATCGTGTTAACCAATAAAAACTGGTATTTTCAGGTAAAAATTAATACAGTGAACATATTTAATATATACTGAAGCTAATGTGATGCTTCATTATGTATTGCAGAAGTTTTATAAACTTATATCTTTCATTTGGATTTATTTCAATTGAAGCACAATTGAAAAAGACAGATTTAGTCATTTATCTACGATATAACGGACAAATCAACTCGAAATTCCTAGCAAGTATTTTCATTATTCACTGGACAAGATCTATAAATAAGATTTTCTTACCCGTCAAAAGAGCTAATTAACTGCCGAATTAATAGTCCAACCACGACTGGTACTACACAAACAATTCATTGTTCTCTAACCAGACAAGTTATCAATATGTTTTCGACAATACGTCTTTAAAGTTCGCAGAGAAAGCTTTTTTTCCTTCTAGCAAAACTATTGTAAGATTTTTATTGTTGCTACCTTATAGCGCGTTTTGTTATCATATAATTGATTTCCTGTTCCAGTATCTATATTGTTCTATTTCAAATCTTCAGAGAATATATCAAATTGGATTATTAACTCGTGCTTGTGTTTAGTAATCGCCTAGACAATAGTTACCCCAATAATAAAGCCCATATTCTTTTACATTGGTGTTTTATATTTGCCATCTTTTTGCTGGTTCAAAATTCGTTTAGATTATAAATAGCTACATTTTTTTCTAAAGATACAAAATGCCAATGGAACTTTAATATAAAGTGCTTATGAACAAAAGCTGTCTTAATTTCTTTGTTATTTTGAGAACTTAATATTGATGGCAGACTTGTGGTGAATTGTGGTTAATTGGTTCTCAATTTTTGAGTTTGGACGATTTAGAACTCGACATATGGTATAGACACTTTTCTTTAGTAGAATACTGTATAACAGATACCAAAGGAACAATCAAAATTCACAACCAATAGAGGACCCATTATGGGGAAATCAGTACAACGGTTAACAATATATATACACCTGGAAAAAAATCTTGCAACACTTCCATTGAAAACAATGTAAAATGTCATGATTGTAGAATGAGTATAATTTGGGTTCTGCTAAATGCATTTGATCCGTTTATAGTTTAAAATTGAATTCATTGTATTAACTTACTTTTCATCTAATTATAGTAATGCTACATGGTTAACATAACAGCTGCACTGACTAGTTTTTCGCGGTTTTCACAAAAAATACAAGTTTTGCAGAACTCATTTTTTCCAAAACATTTGTTCTGCAACAAATACAGATGGTTATGCATTAAACTAATTCAGAACCTTTTGAATGTAAGTTAATAACACAAATTCAAATTTAAACCATAAACGGATCATAAATATTTGGTAAAACCCAAATTATACACATTCTACAATCATCTCACTTTACATTGTTTTCAATGGAAGCATTGCAATACTTTTTTCAAGGTGTATAGATTATACCAACTGAGGAAAACAGGAGGGTTGGGATCCCGCTAACAAGTTTAACCCCACCACATTCTGTATGTATGTGTCTGCCCAATTTCAGGAACCTTTAATTTAGTGGTTGTCGTTAACTTTATTGATGTGTTACATATTTGTTTTTCGTTTATTTTTTGTAGATAAATTAGGCAGTTGGTTTTCTCGTTTGAATTGTTTTACATTGTCATTTCGGGGCCTTTTCTAGCTGACTATGGGGTATGGGCTTTGCTCAATGTTGAAGGCCGTATGGTGACATAGAGTTAATTTCTGTCTCATTTTGTCTCTTGTGGAGAGTTGTCTCATTGGCAATCATGCAACATCTTTTTTCTTTCTTTATGTTTTATTACTAATAGTTAAGTTCTCTTCGTGGAAGATGCAGATAAATAAGTATTATAGTTATCCAAATGAAAAAGTCATCAAGGAATTGGGCTTTAAAGACACTAAATCAATTAAATACAAACATGATTATCTAGGTAGAATAAAAAGCAACATACTGTCGCAAAGATGAAAGACGACGATAAGGATTTAAGGATTTTAGGAGTCCACTAACACTGCATGGAATTTAAAAATATGGGTTATTTTATTATCACCTGAAGAGTAAGAAGATTCCTCTCGGTATATTTCACCCGTCATGTTGTTCATACACTGTTAAAGTGGTGTTTACATCCAAAACTCAATTCTAAACACATTTAGAACATTTGTGTACTGTTTACACGTTTTGGTGTAAACATGTTCCAGCTCTAACATGTTAAGGTTGACAGTTTGTTTAGGACCGTGTTTAGCATTATTCCTAAACGCTTAAATCATAAAACACAATTAAAAGGGCTTACATTCAAGCTTTGTCTACAATTAATGTGCCTACTGAGAAATGTTTTTATATACCAAACACAATTTTAAACACTTTTAGAACTAATAAAACATGCAAGTGCACAACAGATGCATGTACACACACGATTTTGACATTATGAGTTTCTACAAGTTCGATGACAAGTCGCATTACTAGAAGCTATAATGTAGGAAAACTAGAAATTTTCATAAATGGGGACCCACTGACTGCCTAAGAGGTGGTCCGCTCCGGTCAAGCGTCAGTGATTCCCTATATAATCAACCAAATTTTTCCCTTTTTTCAAAAGGGTAACGGGTCCCCTGCCCCCGCCTAAATCTGCCTCTGCTTGGTCAAGCAAGAACATTTTCTATTGTTTAGGATCTCATCTGTTAGGTATACAAATTTGCCATCACGGTCAATTAAATAATAATGGTGTCTGTATATGTTTTGTAACACAATTCAATTTTTTTCCCTTCAAAACACTCCGTCACATTCACATGTGAAACAAGAGGTATAATATATAGATGTCATTCGCTTACTTGTGTCCATGAATTGCCATATCTTGCATTGGAAGTATACCCCACATTAAAGAAAAACATATGTGGTTAAAGGGGATGTTCTCGACCATTTTCAAGATATTTTAACATTCACAAACTTGATGAGAAGGAGTGATTCCTGGGGACATTTTTTTTATATTTCAATTCTTCACCTGATACACTCATATGCACTCTTTTAAAAATAGGATACAATACAAGTACGACCTTTCAGTATTAAATTATATTCGCATAGGCTTAAAGAGAAAAAATAAACATGGGGCTACACGAGAACAAACTAGAAAATATGTGGTTAAAGGGTGGGCACCTCATATTAAAAAAATATGTGGTATGATTGCCAATGAGGCAACTCTCCACAAGAGACCAAATGACACAGAAATTAACAACTATAGGTTACCGTACGACCTTCAACAATGAGCAAAGCGCAGACCGCATAGTCAGCTATAGAAGGCATCGAAATGACAAATGTAAAACAATTCAAACGAGAAGACTATCGGCCTTATTTATGTACAAAAAATGAACGAAAAGCAAATATGTAGCACATAAAAAACGACAACTAATGAATTAAAGGCTCCTGACTTGGGACAGGCAACCTTTTACAATATTTCAGTAAGTATTTTCAAATGACAGGGGTGGGATGACCAACCTATATATCATTCAACTCATTTTGATATGACAAGTACTTAAGTGTATGGGTGGTCATAGACCTTTTGATCCTTAAATAGGGTCATAGGGAGCCAAAATCATTACTGACGAAATTCAGTCTCTACCGCTTACTGTTTTCAAATTTTAACATTCAAACACGAAAATTATGTTTTCCAAAATAGGTTCTACAGTAAATCCTATCTCTTCTTTTATTCTTTCAAAGTATCCCTAAATAGACACCAATGCACAAAAATAACACTGAATGCACAACTTCTCGCGCAACTTTAACACATTATCAGTGTGGACTCCTATACGTTTATGCGCGAAAAACTAAAAACGGAATAAATTCGTATCCGTTAACGGGAAAAAATTATTACAATTTTTTTACCAACAGGTAAATGACAGGTAAGTTGTTTACAAAACATACACACGTATTTAATGTAATATCTAGGTGTACCGTTACACAAGTCAATAATCTTTTTATAGCTATATTGTTAATTGCAAGAGCCAATAAAGTGGTAAGTTTTAATTTAAAAAAAGGGGGGCATAACAGTACAGGAAAACAGTCTTTCGTGTTACCTGTCTTTAGACAGGCCACTAAATATATAACAGACAATTTAGACAAATATAGACACATTTCCTTATTTCAATTATATTACAATTATTTTTATTCTTATTTTAACTTGAAAGCATGCATGCGGCATATATATATTTATGCAAAAGTTAAATCAAACCCGTTACTACTATTGTGTAATAGTAAGGAAGTGTATAAATATACAATTCCTTGTTATATAGTAATCCTCTTGTTACACGTACATGTATTTAATGTGTCTGAGTAATCAAATACAATTTTATAAAAAGATCAAACACATGGACTGTTTTTCAGATAATTATAAAGTCAAAGAGAGAACAATTCACCATTTTATATAACTGAGTCCAAACAAGACAACAAAAATATCTGTAGATAAATCATCCAATAATTTATTGTCAATTAAAGTGTTAAAAAAAAGGTAAATCACAAAAATACTGAAAACCGAGGAAAATTCAGAACGGAAAGTCCCTAATCAAATGACAAAATCAAAGGATAAAACACATCAAACGAATGGAGCCTTATTATGATGTTTAGAAAGTTATAGAATTACAAGATACCGTGTACCGAAGCAAAATTTGGACGACAAGCATTTGTACTGAAGAATGTAGTATAAACAAAATCACCACAACTGCCTGAAAAGTTACCCGACGACACATATGCAACCAAAATTGTTTATTAGTGGTCAACCAAATGTCTTAGAAAATCGGCATATGTCTATGTTTTTAATGTCTTATTTTTGTTAAACAATGAATTTATGTATTTTTAAAAGAATTCTTATTATGATACAATTTAAGTGATAATATAGAGAACTTGCATGCCGAGTGCTAATAATTGATGATACATGTGAAAAGTTTTCTATACGCTTAAGAAAGATAAATCTATCACACTATCAGAACTATATTGATCAGCGATTGTTTTGATCGTCATAAACTTGCATGACATACAGGCCCAGGTCTTGCCCGAACCCATAACAGTTTAAATATATATACAATATTTCCCGGATCTTCTTTGACACATTATAAAAGATTACTCTAGTTACTCATTCTTTACACTAATTACTCATTTATTTACACTAATTACTCATTTATTTACACTAATAACTCATTTATTTACACTAATAACTCATTTATTTACACTAATTACTCATTTATTTACACTAATAACTCATTTATTTACACTAATTAGTCACTATAAGAACTAATAACACTCATATTTTTCTTAATTGCAGTGTCCATAGAGGAAACCTGTCGTCCTTGCATTGTGTTTTGTGCCATCGGGCATAGCATGGACTAAATAAGTGTTGATTGAACCAGGAAAAGGATACATATACTTAGTCCTTGATTGTACCAGGAAAGATATACATTGAAGAGTACGTATGTTGAGTGGGTCATCCGTTATACGTTAACAGTCTGACTGTCCGTTAAAAGTGTTTAATAATCTTTAGAGTTACCTGTTATAAGAGCCGCACATTAACTGCAGTAGCTCTTACAATGAGAAATGTTGAGGCGAATTTTTCGTTGTCGAATCAGCTGTTTAACAGCCCTTCTAACTCTCAACGTCATCGTAGTTACTATACTCATACTGCTACAGTCAGGCGTATTACGGAGCTTATCTGATTCTATGGATAAACCCAGAGATTTACCAAATGAGAACAAACGCCCTAAAGGACAACCAACGTTTAAGTATAACGAGGAAATAGTGGGAGTTCCCCTTAGTTATGACGACATCGAAGAAAATCGCATGAAACAAGCAGGCGGTATCGATACAAACAGATATGACCCTGCAAAACCGATTGATTTTATTCCACCAGTGCCAAAGTTCTCTGTTTCTGATATCGTTTACCGGTTGTCGGATAGAATACAAAATAAAAATCTAGAGCTTGATAAAACGATATATTCTTATAAAATATTGATATTGACACCGTTGCATAATAGTGAGAAGACGTTGTTTAGATTTGCCCGTGAAATCCGCGAACTACAATATGCACATGAATTAATATCGATAGCTTTTGGTGAAGACGGTAGTACGGACGGAACAGTAGAGGAAGCTAAACTTGTAATAGAGGAGTTGAAGTCGTCTGGGTTTCGTAACATTAGTTTTTACCATTTTGACATTGGGCAACAAGTGAGTGGGGACTGGGAGGATATTCATCAACGTATTCAACAATATAAACGTAGACAACATTTAGCTAAAGCTAGGAATTTATTGTTAAAAAAAGCTTTATCCGACGAAGACTATGTATTATGGATAGATAGCGACATAGGCGACTTACCTCAAGATATAATACAACACTTGCTATTCGCCAAGAAGGATATCGTTACACCCACGTGCTTGATTAAGCAAGGACTAACTGTCAGAAATTATGACAAAAACATATGGCGAGAAACGCCCCTTTCTCTAGAGAATCAAAAACACATGCGCCCTAATTATCTGGTAATCGAAGGTTATGGTTCAACGTCTCGGATATATTTACCCGATCTACGTGGAGAAGGGCGTATTGTTCCCCTAGATGGTGTTGGTGGGTGCACTCTTCTTGTACGGGCAAAGTGTCATAGAGAAGGTTTAGATTTTCCAGAAACTTTGTTTGACCACCATATTGAAACAGAAGGTTTAGCTAAAAAGGCAAAGACAATGGGATACTCCGTTTATGGCATGCCATTTGTAGAAGTGTTTCATTTTTAAATTAAAGTTCCTTAATATTCAAATGTTTATATTTTTATCTCTGTTTTATATCGTCTAAACTCGTCAAACTAAATATTATCGTTATATAAATATACATATACCCATTCATGGATCTACAATCTGTCGATACAAGTGACTTGGCATTGCACAAGGTAATGTTTTTCTCTAACTGTTTTTGATGTCGTTACACTAAATCCATTGGATGTGGGATATGAGCTGATTGGTAATTTAGTCTTATTATTTTTTTCATTAGTTGTTAGTGTCTTTGAACTTGCTGTCAGTAACTGCGAGTACTCTCAGATCAGTACTTAGTGTATTCATGTTGTTGGAATATACAAGTACCCGGCCACGTCCACTAAGATGTTTTTGTTATATGTGTACTATTATTTATATCCATCTGGCCCGAGAACACAGTTATTTCGTAGTGCATTTCTTTTAGACCATAAATTCAAATTAAAAAAATCGCACCTGCTCTTTCTCAAAAAGATTTTTACAGTGTAGTGTACTACCAGTGAGGCAAATAGTATCAAAATTATAGAAACTTCTACCAGCTCTTACAATTCTGTGTTAAGGGGGTGTAAAATTCAGTTTGACAGCTTCAGACGTGATAAAATTTGATCTTTTTGAACTGGACCAAATCACTACTTAACATAAAGATTCAGCACCCAAATTTTGTTAACATGTAATTACATCCCCCTACTTAATATTTCATGCATTTAATATCAAGAAATAAATTGGGAAAGTGTATTTAATAAAACATGCAAGTTATACACTGTTTACACTAGGGACTATACAACGAAAACCAAAGGACGATAACTGTGTCCTTGGACCATCTGGTGAGTTAATACTTTTTCAACATATTTTTATAGTTCGTTCTTTTGTTGTACAGTTACACTACTGTCACAGGTTAGAGGAGGGTTGGGGTCCCGCTAATATGTTTAACCTGCCACATTCTGTATGTGTCTGCCTGTCCAAGCCTGCAATTCAGTGATTGTTGTTTGTTGATGTGTTACTTTTTGTTTTTGTTCATTTTTTGTGCATAAATTTGGCGTTAGTTTTCACGTTTGAATTGTTTTACATTTGTCATTTCGGGGCTTTTTATAGCTGACTATGTGGTATTGAATTTGTTTATTGTTGAAGGTCATATCGTGATCTATAGTTGTTAACTTCTGTGTCATTTGGTCTCTTGTGTAAAGTTGTCTCATTGGCAATCATACCACTTCTTATATAGAGGGACGGTTTAAATCTAACAAAACTCAGTTTAACCCCACCGCAATAATTAGCGCTTTTCAGAAGTATTGTGGTTATAAGTGTCTTTGTCTTATTAAACCTTTTAGTTCTAGACGGTTGAAAATATCTGGTCTACTCGGCTACTCTCATGAACTTCCAAAGTATTGTCAATACATAATTACTTATGTAATCAAAATTATGATTCATGTATATGTACATGGACATTTAGATAGGGGATCCAAATGGTAAAAATGAAGCTATCATAAATGGTTAACTTCCCTTCTCTGTACATCATTATTATCTACATGTGCATGATTATCTGACTAAATCCCCTAGTTTGGTCAACCCTTTTACTAGTCTGCTACTAGCGAATATTTATCAAAAGTTAAGTTACATGTAGCAAAATATAATCTTTTCTCTCAGACTGAAGCCACATATTTATGTACATGTATCTGAAGTCATTTTATTTTGAAACATCGTCCGATTTGCTGTTCAATTGATGCCATGAAGGTCTTGAGATTCGCCAAAATCTCATTCTTGTCAAATGATAGGTTTTTGTATTTGGGATTATCTTCATCTCATTTATTCCTAATTATTTTACACAACACTCGTAGTAGTACGATTTACATACAAACCATCATTATTTTGAAGCTTTTTCCGCAGGAATAACAACATACATATCCTGGAAAGGTGATATACATTTTACAGCCTCGTTGTCTCTGAAAAAAGACTTTGATCGATCTTTCAAACATTTTTACGACTTATGCATCCGACGTTTTTTCAGAGACATGATTGCTTTGACTCATTTTGACAAAGTGTCCAGTCAAACTTTTTAATATTACCTTTCTGAGATATTCATGCTGAATTATGTTTAGATCCCCAGTAATAACATGGCCACAGGGGCTGTAAATATAAAGGCGAGTGTGAACAGCCTCGCTGGATAATGGTGTGGATTGACAAAGGTTGTCATTTAATTTTCTTTCAGATATTGTAACATTAATTTTATATTTGTAAGTATGTACCTTGAACTGAATACGAAATGTCTTAATTCAAAAACATAGTTGAAGTATAATTTGATTTTATTTGTTTAAATACTAAATTAATCTCGAGGGTTGCGTATCATATCAGAGGTATATTAGGTTTTGTTCTTAATCAAGGTAATACAATGCTTTCTTATAGTTGAATATTTTGGGTACCATTATTTTGATGTAACTGTGGGATACAACAGGAACAGACTAATTTAAAAAACAAAGTGTTGGTTTAGATGTTACATCCTTATGATGTAGAACGTCGCTGATGTTGATTGCGTCAATTTGGTTATTGGTTAACTGAACAGGAAGGAATTTACCCTTTTCCTCATGTAAAAGTTTCCGATCTTACTGGTTGAGAAAGACGGAAAATTAACTAAATCACAAATAATACTGACAAATCTGTATATTGGTGTAAATGTATTATTTTATGCTTCCTTTGTCAAGTGCATAATCTCTGAATTTTTTTTTTTTTTTTAAATTAACAGGCAGTGAAAAAGAATAGTTTTAATACATATTACGATGGATTGTATAATTCAAATGACAGCAATATCAATGAATATTGGAACACATATTGGCTACAAATTTTTTTTAGAGTATCAGCAAGTCCTCTTTTTATTCAAAATATTGAATTGTAAACAAATTTCAGTAGTTTCGATATAGTTTCAGACTGAGTGATCAGTGTCGTTTTAACAAAATTATTTGACCGCATCAACCAAAACTGAACGTATTTTCACTTTATCATGTAAATATATATGGCCTCATTGTAAACCAATAATATTTCTATGCGAGGACGGATCGTATGATAAAATGACACACTTTGAAACACAAAACACCTTATCGCTAATCCTGGCTGACCCGGCCTCTTGTACTTTTGAAGCATATAACAATCACCTTTCCATTGTGGCGTCAGATATTTTGTTTTATGACGTCAAAATTTTATGGGAACCTGTGTGATATCCAGTAATGGCAGACAAATAGCGACAAGGTGTATTTATACCATATCTAAGAATTTAGCGCGCCGTTATTTCATCTCTGTATCCATAAATAATGAACCGTCACTAAAGTGACTTTTTAGAGGCAGATTAAGGGGGGACAGGGGGCCCGGCCCCGCTTTTTGGGAATAAATTTGGTTGCTTATATAGGGAATCACTGAAGCGTGACTGGAGCGGGCCCCTTCTCAGGCAGTTAATGGGCCCCCACTTAAGAAAATTTCTGGATCCACCACTGCTTTTTAACATGTTTAAGTCAGTATTTTGGGATAGTTTTTTTTTTAAAACAAAACTATTTAACGGCATCATCCAACACTCACATGACTGATTCATATACTTTATTTTAAAAATAAAATAAAAAGTACAATCATGTATGGGAAGTTCTCTTCTTGGAATAGTATACTGTTAATATAATTTGAAGAAGGCAAAGAAAAATGCATGATTTTGTTTGTAGCCGAACGTCCAGGGGCAAATGTTTCATTCATGTTCGGATCGAGTATATATTTCTGAGTTCCAGACTCCCAGATATCCTTTATAATCGTTATGGATAAGTCTGGCTAAATTGACGAGATGGTGCAAATGTATATAAAATTATACATGTAGTTTTGTTGACGTTATACAACACTTTTTTCATTAATATCCCATAATTCATCCACTGTTCAATTTTCGTTTGAACATTTGTCAAAACAGATACTTAAATGAATGTAAATCCAAGGCAAACAAGGTAAAATAAGATTAAAATTCCATGAATTAAATGCAGAGTTATATTTAGGAAGAGACTGTTAAAAACGGGGAACGAAGAAACGTAAACAATTGTCACAGAATATAAGTTCCGTCATAATATTTATTCCAAAGATAATTTATTATGTAACAAAAGTTCCAATTGGAATTATTGTTATGTGATATTCATTCCATCAGCATAATAAAAGGACCGATGCCTCAGAATTTTTATCACATAATAAAAATTCCAATAGGAAGTTTTATTACATAATAAATTATCTTTGGAATAAATATTATGGTGGAAATTTTATCTTATGACTGGTATAACATTTTGACTTTTATCATTTTGACATATCATTCATTAAAATGAAAAAAAAATGAAAAAAATCTTTTGTAATTATTCCGATTGGAAAAATTACTATGTAATGTTTATTCCTGTTTTGAAAAATATTATGTAATATTTATTCCAGATTGGAAAAAGTATTGTAATATTTATTCCCGATTGAAAAAAATATAATATAATATCTTTTCCGACCCAAAAATATAATTATATTCTATCCATTACTACTGCCGAAATGGTAAATTGGTATTTACAATTATTACGGTATAAGAATGAATAAATGAATGAATTTTATTTCTCATAAACTACAAATTACATAGTTACAGAGAATATGTAAACAATTACATTAAATATTGAAGCACATGTGAACAATACAAACATAAACATTAAATTACAAACTAACCAGGAGGAGTGACCCTCACATTTATAATTTTTATAAATCTACAAAGTTTTTCAAGAACAATATACTTATTAGAGCTCATCAATTGTTGATATTTATAAATATTTGGACGAATAGTGCAATAGTATGGTAACAACCTCTTTCTGTCTTCATTTAAAGCATTACATGCTTAACAAAATGATATTCATCACCTATGTCTCTTGATTCGCAAAGATGGCACAACCTATCATTTCTTGATATGTTATTCCACCTTCCCGTCTCGATAGGCAATCGTTGACTTCCACATCTAAATTTACACAATATTAATTGATTATATATTGACAATTTTGAAAAATAGCTTTCTAATTTAATATCAGTTTTAAAAATTCTATAACATAAGCATTTAGGTGTAGTGTTAATTTAGCTTAGGCAATTCTGCAAAAACTGGTCTTTAAGTTTCAACTCAATACTTTTAATTACCCATTTATCTAACATTTGGTTCAACCAGATATTTGTCATTCCACATGTATCAAAAACATTTTTTACAAATGATATCCATTTACAGTTAAGACCATAGTTATGAAAATTAATATACAATAGTTTATATAAAAGACATGAAATTTTACTTTCTTTACCACATAGTAATCTACATAAGAACCTAACCATACGAACTTTGGCATTAACAATTACAGGATAGCTACCCAATTCCGCATAAACAATACAGCTAGGTGTACTCTGTTTTAAATGTAGAACAAGCTTACAAAATTTTAAATGTACACGTTCTATCAAATCAAAATTTTCAAATCCCCAAAGTAGAATAGGTAAAACTATCGTATCACGCGTTTTGCAGAATCTCGATATTGACGACTTCAAGTCTAAACCTCCTGATTGCACTTGTGCTAGTTCCCAATTCACATATAATCCTGCTGGCCACGTTATTACTGGTGACCTTTTAATTACATTGTTAATAACACTTCTCTACGAAATGTGTTATCGAAAGGTCCGAAATATCGTGAGCCTAAATCCATCAATTGGAAATACAACTTTAAAATTTTGATGGATTCAGTCGAGGATTATGCCAGGCAATGGGCTAAACGTGAAAAGAAAGACGTAGACACTCTATCCGAATGGATTAAGGAAGAGAGGTCGTTAATACAAATCAGAATTAAGAAACTGAATGGGTCCATCAATGCCCATGCTACGTCAATCTTTAAAGACCCAAATGTTGCTAAACACTTATCCGACCTCCATGATAAATATGTTGTTGTCCCCGCAGACAAATCCCCAAATAATATCGTTTTTGTCTGTAAAGTTCACTACACTAATTGCTTGATAAACGAATTAGGTATAGACAATTCACTTGGAAACTCAACATATACCCTCACGACACTTTCCAAAGAGGAAATCCTGGATAATCATAGGTCTGACTGTTCTTTGTTCCTTTGGTATTTCAACCAAAGATGAAGAACTGGATCTTCCATCACTGTATTGGATACCTAAACTACATTTTGTCCTTACAAACAACGGTATATTGCTGGGTCTTCCAAGTGCTCCACAAAACCTCTTTCTAAATAATTAACATCTATTTTATCAGCAATCAAAGCCGGACTTCAAAGTTATTTTGAAACTGCCTATTCAAGAGGTGGCATGAATCAGATGTGGATACTTAAAAATTCCATTGATCTTTTAGAGTACATACAATCTAACTCTCTTTCATCTTGTAACAGTATTAAAACATTTGACTTTTCTACTCTTTACACAAGTATTCCACATTCCAAACTAAAAGACAAATTGAAAGAGTTTGTATTACTTTGCTTTATAAAAAAGAATGGCCAACGTAGATACAAGTATCTTGTCTTAGGGAGAGATAAATCATATTTTGTAAAGAATCACTCTGATTCAAACAAAAAATTCTCTGAAACCGATATTATCAAGATACTTGATTTCTTGATTGACAACATATTTGTTACGTTCGGAGGACGTGTTTTTCAACAGACTATAGGCATTCCAATGGGAACAAACTGTGCCCCTCTACTTGTCGACTTGTTTCTTTATTATTATGAGGCTGACTTCATGCAGGAACTTCTTAGGAAGAAAGATAAGAAGTTAGCAATATCCTTTAACTCTACTTTCCGCTATATAGATGACGTTCTTTCACTAAACAATTCAAAATTTGGTGACTATGTGGAACGCATCTATCCCATCGAATTGGAGATAAAGGATACTACAGATACAGTTAAGTCGGCTTCATATCTTGACTTACATCTAGAAATTGACAATGAGGGTCGGTTGAAAACAAAACTTTACGACAAAAGAGATGATTTCAGCTTTCCAATTGTGAACTTTCCATTTCTAAGTAGCAACATTCCAGCAGCACCTGCATACGGGGTATATATCTCCCAATTGATACGATATTCCCGTGTTTGCATTTCCTATCATGATTTTCTTGATAGAGGGTTACTGCTCACAAGGAAGCTATTAAACCAAGAGTTCCAAATGGTGAAGTTGAAATCATCCCTTCGTAAATTTTACGGACGCCATCACGAGTTGGTTGACCGTTATGGAATAACCGTTTCACAAATGATATCGGATATGTTCCTTACGTCGTAACTACAATCCCCTTCCCTTTCATGAGTGTGACCTACCGAATTAGACTATTTACCGGATTTGTAATCACATAAGCAACACGACGGGTGCCACATGTGGAGCAGGATCTGCTTACCCTTCCGGAGCACCTGTGATCACCCCTAGTTTTTGGTGGGGTTCGTGTTGTTTATTCTTTAGTTTTCTATGTTGTGTCATGTGTACTATTGTTTTTCTGTTTGTCTTTTTCATTTTTAGCCATGGCGTTGTCAGTTTGTTTTAGATTTATGAGTTTGACTGTCCCTTTGGTATCTTTCGTCCCTCTTTTATCAAACATGTCTAACTGACATTCTATAGTAAAACTGTTTTGTCTACACTTTTTTAAAATACCATACATTGCTTTTGTAGCTTGTTCACAAATATATTTTCGGGTCTTTAAAAAAGAACCACTTCTAGCAAAAAATATACCGAGGTATTTATAATTCTCTATTCTGTATAACAAATCTAATATTTTTGGGTTGTCTTCCTTTGGAGAATATAAGAACTTTTGTCTTGTTAACATTTATTTAAAGTTGCCATTTTTCACAATAATCATCAAATTCATTTAACATGTTTTGTAAATCTTCACTACTCTCGGAAAACATCACAGTGTCATCCACATATATATAATAACATAAATATTTTTTTAAATACTGTTAACTCGTGTTCGAAGTCATCACTAATAGAATTTACACCAAGTACATATTTGCCTTTAAAAAAATGCTGTAAATCATTTAAAAATATTGCAAACAGAGCAGGGGAAAGATTTTCTCCCTGTCTTACACCCATTTCACAAGTAAATAACTCTGATTTCTCACCATTAAATATAATGCGTGATTTTACATTTTCGTACATATTTTGTATAATACGGAAAAATTTGCCATTTATATTATTCTCTAAAAGTTTAAATAATAAAAAAATTCTTTGTATAAAATCAAAGGCCTTTTCAAAGTCGACAAAGGCACAGTAAAGTTTCTTCTTCCTTAGTTTTAGTAACTCAAATAGTGCATATACTGAAAATAAATGATCAGTAGTTGAATATCCATGTCTGAAACCGGCTTGATTTTCTAGTAAAATAGAGTACTCATCAAGATAATCACATAATCTAGTGTTTAAATTAGAAGTAAAAATCTTACCAAGACATGATAAAAGAGTGATAGGACGGTAGTTCTGTGGTTCGACAGAGCTACCTTTGTTCTTAAAGACTGGTATGACATTACCTATAATCCACGCCTCGGGTAAAATACCCGAATCAAAAATAATATTAAATATATACACATAAATATCAATCATACAATCAATAGACGAGGAAATGCATTCATTTACAATCATATCGTCACTCGACGATTTGTTATTTTTTATATGTTTTATAGCTTTTAATATTTCTTCAGCTGTAATACTTTCATTTAACATAAAATTTGAAGATTCTTGACTAACATCATTGTTAATATCATAAGTATCTCCTTCATACTTATTTTTGTTTATATCTTTAAAAAAATTAAACAATGACTCAGTGGTGATATTACAATTGTTTTTATGTTTAACTTTATTCCAAAATTTTCCAAAATTCCCTTGGGTTTTTGAATCGCATATTTCTCATCTTAGTGCGCAAGTTTTCGTTATATAGTTTAATATTCTCGTCCATGACTTTTTTGTAATGTTTTTCAGACTGTCGAACTCTTTCCTTAAATAAATTAGACCCATAGTGTTTATAAAGTCTTCTGCTTTTTCGAAATTCTTGTCTAACTTTTTCACATTCTTTATTAAACCAATCTTTGTTTGAAAAATTCCCTTCCCGACCAATGTTTTTTTGAATTTTTAGTAAATACCCCAAAAGTGTCTTTTGCAGCACTCAATAATACAGTCGTAATATCACTTACAATACTATCTACAGTACCTTGATCAACTGAACTTACATCATCATATTTAGACATTACATTTAACAATAATTCGTTTACTTTATCAACGTCAATGTTGTTTTTGTATTCAATTGTCTTTTCATGTTTCCATTTACCAATGTGTACATTTTTGTCATTATTTACTTCGCTTTCACCTTGTGTATCATTACAACCATTTACAGTTAGAGACAAGCACAAAGGAGCGTGTATATCTGAGAATAAATTACAAAAATCAGAAACTTCAAAATCATCTACTTTACATAATATATTAGCAGTACATAAAATATAATCTACTATACTAATACTTCGACTTGTTGGTTTACCAAGTACTCGGTCTTTACCGACTCTTCCGTTTAAAATATACATGTTATTATTTTTACAAAATTAATTTTCTTCCATATGTATTGACAACAGTATCAAACTATTACGTATTCTTGGTATCTTAAGATCGTCTAAGACATGAATGTCATTAAACTCATTTACATCTATAAAATCAGTTAAATGTTCTTCGAAATCAGATATATTAAAAAAATCTTGTTCATTTGCAGTGCGACTATTGAAATCACCAAGAAGAAAAATACAGTTACTATTCTTTTGTAATTCAAGAAATTCTATTTCAATTTCTGACATCGCATTTTCAGAAGTATAACGATTATTTTCAGGTGGGATATACACTATACCCATTATTATATCATCTTCAGTTCATAATAATATTCTATCTACCCTAAACCATAAAAAAAGGACAATCTGTTTCTATACAATGAATAAATTTTGCATACTGTGATCTATAGCCTAAAGGTATCCCACCTGATCTAAAGCTAGTAAATGTTTTCCTGTTTTTATAATGAAATGTAAAATCTTCAAAACTAATTTCATCTAAATCGTCCAATTTTGTTTCAGTAAGACATAATAAATCATTACATTTTAATAAATCTCTAAATTCTTGATACAGTTGTTTCTGTTTTAATCCACAAACATTTAATGACAATAGATGAACAATATCTTTATTTACATGATTATAATTAATACTAGTGTTAATGTGAGAGTTAGTTCCATCTGAATGATTTAAACTGTCATTTAAAGTGTCGTGTAAACCTCCACGGTTTACCTAGCTATGTTTTCCACGTCTACGAGGGGCTCCACGGGGACGGTTGTTGTTCTGTTGAGAACCTCTGCTAGATTGTGCTTTCTGTCGTGCGCCTTCTGTTTCTTGTTGTTGTCTTTTGTCTGTTTCCATGTGACGATCGGTGGGTGGTCCAATTTCTTTGCTGTTAATAAACAGCTTGTCTCGTTTGAAGTGCGTCTTCTGTCCTTGTTTTTTTGCCTCCTTATAATATGACCAGAGAAGTTTGCGGCGGTCATTAACCTTTGGGACTGTTCGTTCACCCCAAATTTGGTATCTTTGAGGTTTCGCGCAAAAGATCTGACCAATTCGCGATCTTTGAAATTTTTAAATCTGCACACTATTGGTCTGGTCATATAAGTGTCTCTGTCGTCGATTTTAATCTGTGTTTTTGTTCCAAATCTATGTGCGCGCTGAAAGTCCATTATAATATCCATTTTCATATTTATTTTCATAAAGTCCTTAATAATGTCTTCAGTTTGCTCTGATGACTCATTTTCGGAAAGTTCTGGTATACCCGAGAACACAAGGTTTTCCCTCATAGACCATATTTGTAAATCTACATGTCGCTCATGTAATTCGTCCATATCAGCCCTCAGACAATCGAATCCGTTAACCATTTCACCGTGTTCACTTTTACTTTCCGTGATTGTTGTTTTAAGATATTCACAATTTTGGTTCATAAACGCCATACTTTTTTCAACTTCATCAATTCGTTTTGAACCTTTCTCAACAGTTTTTTGTCAAACTTTTAACACTGATTTCAAAATTTCCAATCTTTTTGGTTATATCATCAATACTTGACAGTTTTTTTAAATATTTATTCAACATTCTGAACCAAAAAATCTATTCTATCACCGGATTCGCTGCCTTGATTTAAAGTGGATTGCATAATTGGCTGGGGCATTGGGTGACTTGGGCTCTGAGAGGGTACGGGATAATATCCTGACATAGGAGACATCTGTTGAAAAACCGGAGATGCAAAATTTTGTTGAGGCTGAATAAAGTGCTGCATGTTTTGTTTTCCCTGTATCATTTGACAAGAGTCATAAGAGGTCATAGTAGAAGTAGAAGGTAATATAGGATCAATTTTGTTTTGTACTTACTTATATATCTTTATTCTCATAAACCAAAATCCATGGTACAGAGATATAAACAATTAATAATATAACATATAGTCAGAATTAATACAAATGTATGATCTACAACTGGAAAAAATATTTCCAGCTACATGTAATATAAAAAAAACGCATTATGCATGTATACAATATTATATAAAAAGTTATTAAACAATGTTTCCCCTAAGAGTCCAGCTGTTTATTAATCAGTCTGATAAATTTGCACAAATGATTCAACATACTGATGTTTCTAGTATTCATCAAATCATGAAATTTCAATATGTTTGGTCTATTTAGATAATATGGTTTCAAAAACTTTTCTCTATCATGATTAAATTTCGAACATTTAAAAATATAGTGGAATTCATCCCCAATATCTCCTGAATTACATAGTTTACAATTTCGATTTTCTCTAGGTACATTTTTCCACCTTCCAGTTTCAATAGGAAGTTTATGACTGAGTATCCTGAATCTACAAAAAGTAATAATATTTTTATCATCTAGGATCTTAAAATAGTTTTCTCTTTCAGCATTATCTTTGAATAGACGATAATTAATAGCTTTTGGCGATTCTAATAAGATAGAGTGCCAATTTTGTTTGAATTGGTCTACAACACTAACTTTAACCTTATGATATAACCATGTATTACTAACAAAGTACTGTGCATTCCAAACATATGACAGTCCACAACTATCTAGAATAGATTTTATATTATTAAGCCATGGAATGTTCATCCCATACTTTTTATATGCATATTTATACAAAATAACAGGAAGTTTTTCTTGCTTTCCACACATAAGTTTCGACCAGTAATTTAAAATCCGCAATTTGATATCAATTTCCAAAGGATATCTTCCAAGTTCTCCATAAATCATGAAATACTGCTGCCGATTGTTTATTTACATTTTTAAAGTTGTGAGTACTACTCTTTTGTTTTTGTTTTTGTTTTTGAGGTTTCTCACCGCTGATATTTTGATCCTTCGAATTCTTCCTTTTTCGAGTCCCATTTCCATCCTTTTTTGGATTCATACAGTATCACAAGTCAGTTCATTCGTATATTCCCAAGAATAAATTTTCACAATATAATTTAAAAGTTCATTTCTATAAATTTCGTTAATTTTTCAACGAGCCAAAAAATAACGTCCATACTGTTCACACATGCGCATTTCCTCTTTTTACAGGTATCGTGAATATGGGGAATAATTGAATAATCATTTTTGAATTATCGACAATTACCGGTATACATGTTTGACCTTTAAATGATACTTTTCTCATTATAATTTTAAATTTATATTTCACAGCTGAACTTGTTAACATTTTTTACTTACCTTCAACATATGTCACATCATTTAAAACATACATATTTTCTCATACTCATCAGCCTCCATGTTTTAGTATACATTCAGGTGTTGTGTACAGGTGAATATATCTAACTCATTAACACTTTTCATTTTAGGCAGCAACCATTTGATTTTCTGGGGGGGGGCTATGGTTTTTTTTGGAAAAAAAAGTTTGTTTCCAGTTTTTGGAGAAAAAAATAATTTGTTTTTAATTCTGAGAAAAAAAAATTGTTTGTTTCACCCTCAGCTGCCACTATATGTTATGCTAAAATTGAAAGAAAAAAATTGTTTTCGACTTGTCGCGAAAAAAATAGATTGTTTTTCGCCGCAGGCGAAAAAAAAAGTTTGCACAGAAAAAAAAACCATAGCCCCCCCAGAAAATCAAATGGTTGCTGCCTTACATAATAATCAAATAATTAGCATTTAATCTGTTTTGATTTAGAATATTACATCCAAGCTCCTTTGTTCTATCAGGGGTGATCTGAGCCGGATCACCCCAGTTTGAGTTTCTTTGTTATGCATGCTTTCCTTTGTTCTGTAGCATTTTGGCGGGAATGTCAAATCCACTATAAAACTTATAATTAAATATACAATTATACGGAAAAGACTATCTATCAAAATTCACGTAGACAAAATCCAGTATATATGCTGGGATTTGAACTCAAGACCTTAAGCATATCAAACCACGACACAACCACTACACCAGGACGACTGGATACGAACTATCAGTAATTTAACATATTTAAAGGAAACAAGATAATTTAATAAGTAGTGCGAGTTGGCAGACCTTTAATCAGTGGGGTTTAAACCCTTTTCGTTAATAAGTGAGTTGTCATTGATTGTTCAGTTTGATTTTACACTTTTTTTTAAAGTGGGGCAAGTCGGTAAACAAGAGTGGGGCGATTTTTTTCATAAAGTTGCGATATAGGGTGGGCCGATTGGCCAGTGGGGCGAGTTGACATTGTTTGATATCTACTCATCGTATTCGGGGGTCAAAAAGGGTATAAATCATATGGTAATGTATAAAGTATATTATAATGGTTGTGTGGCGTTCAAAATTAGATTTTATGAATTGTAAAATTGTAAATGGTTTTTCGTCTAATCTAAAACAGCTGGGATGTAAAATAGTTATCCCACTCGGACTTGGTGTGTCAGTGTTAGATCACCCTCTGGCCTCCGGCCCTCGGGTGATCTTACTCTGACACACCGCGTCATCGTGGGATAACTATTAATAATCAGCATTTAAAACCTGTTTTGATTTATATAATAGTCAATCAAGTGTAAACTAAACTTCAGCATAATAGGAACATTAGTTATACTCATCAACATATAAGATAAGTTCCTAATATCAGTGGAACAAAATTAATACAGAAGGAAAAAGTATTCAATGACATAATTTCCGCAGAACAAATATTATTATATTATATATTGTTTCCCTCAGGAACAAATATTATTAGGAACAAATATACGTTGACAGCTGTACGTATGCAATCTTATAAAAATATTTCTCCGATGAGTTGGATAACCTTCTATTCGCTTCGATATTTGTACATGTAACGTTTGATCAGTAACAAATATAGAAAATCTGCTATTATATAGCAAAGTGGAAGTGATTTATTCTCTGAATCTCAGAGGCGGTTCCTAGGGGTCATAGATTATAATAGAATTACACAAAGGCCAAAGAATTTGTGTATCCAATGAACATGTAACTTATAGCCATCAATACTAATACAGTTTCTTAAATGCGAAGATGTAAAGATGAAGAGATAATTCTTAATTGTAACTGGTTTGCTTTCTTCAATTATGTTTTTGTTTGTTTGATTTTTAAGGTATAAAGATTATGCTTAATTTATTCGAACATTACCGTCTTTCTATTTTGGTGCCAAAATCTAAATGATTGATAATTCTGGTTACTATAAGCACTTTATAGTCTATACCAACCCATATGCATTTCATTCAAATTTTGACTTATTTCGGAGATGACCAAAGCATCAATAATCTACCTAATCTAGACATTTGCTTTGTTTCTTCTTTCATGTTTTAATAGTTATCAATGAAAAATGAAAAATGAAACGTTTCACAGTTGGTACTGAACAAATTTTTGACCCCTTTATTTGTTAATGACACGCGTACGTAACGGCTGATTGTTGATATTTCTTTGAACATTTGTTGTTTTTCATATAAGATAATGAAAAGTGGGCATATCATTTGACTGTATTAAAGGATAAAACAAGGAAGAGTTCGAACATCTGACAAAAAATCCTAAATCTGACCTAAGTACAGTGGAGATCACTTCTAACCTCTCATTAAATCTGTCAGGAGAACTGTTCTGGAACAGTACGTAGAACTGTCAGCCTGACACCTTTTAGTCAGTTCTAGGTTAAAACTGTTCTAGCTAGAACTGATTTGGTCAGTTCTACCTAGAACTGATTTGGACAGTTCTACCTAGAACTGATCCTGACAGTTCTACCCTAGAACAGTTTAGACAGTTCTAGTATTTGGTCAGTTCTACTTCTAGAACAGTTCTACGGTTAGAATTGATTTCTAATTCTACGGCTAGAATTGATTTTTATAAATTCTACTGCCAGAATTGATTTATAAGTTCTACGGCTAAAATTGATTTATAAATTCTACGACTAGAATTGATTTACAAGTAATAGCTTTTCTAAAAAGCTTGCCGTATTTTAGCTGATTATATTGAGATCAGTGGTTTGTGAGTATGTTATTTTTAATGGAATATTGCACTCCGAGCAATATGAATGCATAGCCCTTTTTTCTACTAATTTGTGATTTTAGTTGTATTATTGGTGGACCAGGTTTATATTAATGGAAGGAGACTTAATAAAATGGGGAATGATATTTATAATGAAATGCATACTGTGTCTATAATCAACTTGATAAAAGAGCATATAACCTACATATAAAGAGAAGATGTGGTATGATTGCCAATGAGACAACTATCCACAAAAGACCAAAATGACACAGACATTAACAACTATAGGTCACCGTACGGCCTTCATCAATGAGCAAATCCCATACCGCATAGTCAGCTATAATAGGCCCCGATAAGACAACGTAAAACAATTCAAACGAGAAAACTAACGGCCTTATTTATGTAAAAAAATGAACGAAAAACAAATATGTAACACATAAACAAACGACAACCACTGAATTACAGGCTGCTGACTTGGGATAGGCACATACATTAATAATGTGGCGGGGTTATACATTTTAGCCGGATCACAACCCTCCCCCTAACCTGCGACAGTGGTATAATAGTACAACATAAGAACAAACTATAAAAATCAGTTGAAAAAGGCTTAACTCATCAGATGGACAAAAATACAAGTGGACGTGGCCGGGTATGTACTTTTGAGGATTACTACTTGACAAAATGGACTACTACAGAAGGCCTTTCAAATTTGAGAATGATACATCTTATACTTACATGTATAGAAGTGATTGATATCTTTAATATCTGACTTTTGTCTTAGAAGATGCAATTAGTTTTGACAGTACAAGTTAAGTGTTGTTATTACTAATTTCCAGATGTAGTAATACTTGAAAAAGATGGTTTTATGGTAATGGGATTTGGAATGAAATATTAATTGCAAATAATTTTCTACAACATGTTGTCACCTGTCTTCTATTTTTTAATATATCACGTTGTGGTTTGTAATCTTGACAATTTTTTTTTTGAAGTTTCAATGGCAGATTCAAGGGGGGGGGGGGGGGAAGGGGTTTGGCCGATCAATGCATTTGAATGGGGACATATAGTTGGAACCCCCCCCCCTTTTGTCCTGGGTTGGAACCTCCCTTTTTTAAAATGGCTGGATCTGCCCCTGATTTCTGAAAATGAGGGCTTCATATTACTATTAGCCTTTCATAGTGCTTTATATTTGATTGCACATGTAATCAAGCTTTTGTTACTTTGAATATTTATATTTTCATTTCTGATGGCAACCATTTGATGTAATACATATAGTCAGGATTATTAGTTAGTTTTACTTGTTAATGTTTATTGTCATGATCAGTGGCGGATCCAGAAATTTTCATAAGTGAGGGCTGGTTGACTGCCTACATGTACTTAAATCTACCTCTGGTGATTGATATGGACTAAATATAATTGCTGTTTGGTGTGAACCAGGCTTTGCGTCGACGACCATACTACAACCTATAATGGTTTACTTTTATAAATTGGGACTTGGATAGACAGTTGTCTTTGGTACTTCAATATGAGAATCAGTTATATCTATGTACAAGATTGAGAAAAAAACTTTGTAATAAATTTAAACATATACATGTATTTAATTCTGTAATACCTGATAATATTTATCGGTTATTTGTGCTTTTTTCATTTGATGTTTACTCTCTGATAATGTCAGTATAATTTGATTGGTTGTCATAAAAAAATTGGGTCAGTTTGCAATTGTCATGTGCGGGTACAACACATCTGGATCTTCTTTCCCCTTTCATTCATAAAATTACGCATGAAATTTATCACAAAAATGCACCAGTTATTTGGTGAATGAAACACTTGTCATATTGTTTTATTTAAAGTCAGAGGCTGAGTTAGAGGATTTTTCAGGGGGGCCTGGGCTGCCCCTTTTGTTAGAAAAAATTTGGTTGTTTATATAGCTATATATAGGGAATCACTGGAGCATGACTGGAGCGGGCCCCTTCTTAGGCAGTCAGTGGGCCCCTGCCTATGAAAATTTCTGGATCCACCACTGAAGTTTCAGTAAAGTTAGATTAGCTTTTTTGACATATTATGTTGAAATTTGAACAGAAAATGAATGAAAAACCTAATAAATTTTAAAAATGCACTTTTATTAAAAGCTTTCTTTGCTTATTCACAAGGACGTAACATATCCTCCATGCTATTCCAATCTGAGTTTTTGTTCATACATAGTCTGGTGCTGTTCCAATGCAAGTAGTCTTCTTTTTTCTGTTTCTTGAGAAGTATCTGGTTTACCTGTTCAGTCACTATAAAGTGTTACAATTCATATTTAAACGCAACACATAAATAGTGACCAAAAAGGTACCGCTATCACATGAGAGAAGCTAGTAAAAAGTAAAATGTATACATTTTAAATATTTTTGTGGGAGCATGAAATGTAGTACATATATATAGATAGTTTTTTATAGACCATAGAACAAATAAGCAAACAAATTCAAAGTAAATGTACATGTAAGATGAATAATAAAAAAAGAAGAGCCATGGCCAGGGGCCCAAACTTGACAGCATTTGGTGTTGAACAGGTTAAATGTCTGCATTGACAATAAATATAGTCTTTGTTAGAGGTGAGCCAGGTCATCTTTCCCTTAATCAGTCATATTAAAGGTAACCGCATGTTTCTGGGCTGGGTCGAAAAATAAATGAACATGACTTTGAAAAATGCTAAAATTTTAAGATAAAAGAAATACACCAAATTGGGGAGACATCTATTAAAATGTTTGAATATGAAGTTGACAAGAACTAAGCTTTTCAGATAATATACAGACTATTACAGTCAGCCTAAAGACTCTTTGCCTACTGAAATGTTTGCTTACACAGTGCTTTCCTAAAATGATTTAAAATCAGTGTGATAGTTTTCATGAAGAATGCTGAGTGTACAGGTATTAAGAAAAAATAAATGTTATGTTACATGTATCTACCCAAATAAGTAAAATATAAAAATTCTTGACTTCTAAAACAATGATTTATCTCCTGATTTAATTGACTTATCAGTATGCTTCTATCCACTGGTGAAAATTCCATCTGAGTTGATTTATTATTAATTATTGTGCTTTGAATACACCTTATTGCTACAAAATGTACGTGTCTGCCATTACTAAATGTACATCACAAATGTTCCTAGTAAAATAATTACGACGTCTGGCAAGGCTATTTTAATTTTTTTCTGGGACGCCTTCTTAGGACTGACGCCTGGCAAGGCTATTTTATTATTTTTCTGGGACACCTTCCTGCGACGTCATAACACAGAAGCCATTTTTTAACATGTGGACTTTTTTTCCCAAAAAAGGGGGGGGGGGGGGGGGGGGCTAAATCCGCCTCTGCTGATGCCACAATGGAAAAGTAATTGTTGTATCACGTCAATGGTTGAAGAGGGACAGATTCTCGGGTCAGCTGGGACAATTAAGGGGAGAGACTTCTCCCGTCATGCTTCAGTGATTCCCTACATAATTAACCAAATAGTAATTTTATCATCACGAAAAAATGTACTAATTGTAAGACCTGATGATGTGAATAAATTGAAATCAGACATATCAAATGCAGTTCTCAGTGCTGTTGATATATCAATGGACAATGACTGCTTATACTATAATAGTCCCAGGTCCAACAACCAAATTTTCCCAGAAAAGGGGGGGGGGGGGGGTGGGGGGCTCCTGGACCGCCCTCTAAATCCGCCTCTGACAACTAAAAGAATCATCATGTACGAGTATACATCAAATTGTCTACCCCACAAGCGAACATCTTTTGGGAGCTCGCTGTGTTGCAAGTATTTTGGGTTTGAAGGAAATAAGAGGCGATCATATAATTTGCTGCTTTCAATAATAATATCATCTATAGTCGGATCCCTCTATAGGACGTTCAGCTAGAGGGGGTTAGCCTAGATATACAACTGTATCCAGCTATGTAATGTTCTATATAAAGTCGTTCACCTAAGGACATTTTTTTCTTATTTTTTCTGTACACTTAGCTTTGATTTTTTATTACCATGCATTGTCAAGCTTGGTAACTCATAATTGTTTCTCAGTGATAATAGAATGCACAATACAAAGTATGGGATGTCAACAGTAAACTTGCAAAAGCTGACACTATAGATCACTGTAACCCTTGTCGATAACTATACCGTGATGCTTGGTGAAGGCTTCTTTGCACACAAGAAACCATATTGCTCACCTTGTGAGTTTTGTAGTCTTCTAATCAGTCAGTTGTTTTTATGGTTTTGTTTATTTACACCAAAAATCAATGAAGCGATGAAAGCGCGGGAAACGAAATGACATCTCCGGTAAATTCCGTGATTTTAATATTTTCTAATCAATATGTACAAGCAATGAAAAATAAATGGTTATTATTTTTATACTTAGTGCATAAGTTTTGTGTATTTATTATTTAAAATATATGCTTACGAAGAAAACTAACACTAAAGTATCTTAATCATTCAATCGTTTTAATACACAGTTTAAAGTGTAGATTGCGTGTATTACTGTTCTATTTTTAAAGTAGATCAATGACACATAAATATATAGCCTCGTACCAAAATTGCACCATAATTTCAAGATAACATGATTTTATTATCACAGAATTGTATTGATTTAATAAATTGCACTAAATTGACAGTGCTTCGTTAATAAACATTATAGCTCTTTACGATAGCAAATGAACACTTCATTACAATTTATACCGATGACCTACTATCATGATTTTTATCCGACCGCACATACGGACGCGTTGACACATAATGCATACCACTCATTAATAGCCAATCAGACGTTAATATGACCTTCATTTCCCCCATAATCATTCCGGAAACAGCCACGAAGCAGCCATTAAATAGTATTTATAACCAATGAAATACCATTAACAGATTTACCCGAACCTGACGTCTAGCATCTGACTAATCAGACCGTATCACATAATAAGTTTTAAGAAATCTTTGTCTAAATATAAAGGCTTCGGCAAAATAGCGATTAATATTATATAGTTTTGCTGTTTTACCGGTTTTATTTCAGATTTAATATGAGGCAGGCATTACCTGTAAATGGGGACGAAGTCTGTATGAATTATTTTTTTGTAACTTAAATATTTGTTAAAAAAAAGAAACGGAAATACCGTAACGTTTCCGATTTTGGTTCTGTTGTTAGGGATTTTAGTTGTGACGTTATTTAAATTATGACGTCATATGCAATGTAAACAAAGAAACGCTATCATCAGGTAACGTTTTTTCATATCAAGGAATTATTAAAAATGAAATTGGTATTGCGCGTTCCTTCCTATTTTATACTAGACTGATAAATATATATTTTACTCAAAGTTTCATACAAACGAGACCGGAAAAAGGAAGTACATTGTACATTTCTGCGCAGGTCCGGGATTTCAAAACACGACAAAAAAAAATTGAACGATTTTGAGTTCATTAGTATACAATAAAAAGTTAGGGAAATTTTCCCGAATTTTTTTTTTTTATTGAATTTTCTACTGTTATTGGGGACTTCGTCCCCATATAATCGGCAAGAGAACATGTTTAACCCCGCCATATTCTGCATGTATGTGCCTGTTCCAAGTCAGGAGCCCGTAATTCAGTGATTTTTGTTTGTTGATGTGTTATATAAATTATTTGTTTTTCTTTCATTTTTTGTTCATAGATTAGGCCGTTAGTATTATGGGGGGGGGGGACATTATTATTTGAATTGTTTTACATTGGTTATTCCGGAAGTCAGGATGGCTCGTTATCACATAACAAAATTATCTGACCTCATTAACCAAATGTAATATGTAATGACTCCCATCTATTCTTTGCGGGCATTAAATAATGGACTTCATTAAAGATAACCGTTTTGTTTATTGTCATATAATCCACTCTATTAACACAATGTAGCATGAATAACAAAGGTATGCTGGTGTTCAATGAATGATTACAAATGATGACAGGTAAGTATAACTCCAAACTGAACGGTAAAAAGCTGAAAGAACAAATAAAAACTCAATATAAAACCTATCAATCAAAAACATTTGCCAAAACATACAAAAATCAAAGTTGGCTTATGACATACATTCACATAAAAAATACAAGTTTTAACAATATATCAAGTTTGTAACATAACTGTGAGTCACAACTTTTATATATTGAAAACTCGACAAGTATAAAAAATTATGTATGCAAATTATGACACGAATTGCTTTCCATACTTTAAAAATAACGAAATGAGGGGGGTGCTATGAATCATACAAAAAATACCAAAAAGGGTATTTGAATGTTTATAGAACATTTTTATAGTGTAAATGTTGTATCTGTGTGTTTACAAGTAATAACAAACGGTTGTGAAACAATAAAACAAATAATCTGGTGACGTGGCATATTTGTCATCATTGTCATTTACCCAACGTTTTATACGTCATCAAAACACAATACATGTTATATATGTTTACAATAAACAGTTCTTCAAATTGTCAATATGCTATAAACTTACACTGTGCCGGAATCTGGCAGATATATCAATAAATGATGCTGAATCATCAACGTGAGCATGTAAATAAGGGGAAATTACAAAAGAGGGGAAAGTAACGAAGAAGATAGTAAATGTAAGTCAACTTTCGGAAACATCATGAAATAATTACGGACGAGGCAGTACACTCCCCGTCTGGTATGCTATTTATGCCACTACACTATTCATAAGTTCTTGACAATAGCACAAGTTCTGTCACTGGTCTAACGAAGAGAGCTGGTTTTACACAGTCTTTGTCCACAGTACGCACTATACGAATTTCTACTTTACGTACTAAATTGTCAGCACTAGGGAATGTTTAAGCGACTATTCCCATTGGCCAACTTAAGCGATTAACTTGATTGTCCTTGAGCAACACAACATCTCCTTCTTGAATGTTTTCTCTTTCTTGAGTCCATTTCTGTCGACATTGTAAAGTTTGCAAGTATTCCACTCGCCAACGTTTTCAGAATTTTTCAAAACTGCTAACATTGCCTCAGCTAGAATTGTTGTCGAGATGAAAATGGAGCAAGTGAAAAAATTTCAGATTTTGAATTCTATTTTACCACTTTCAGAAGCACATCTGGCTTAACAAATAGCTATAATTTGTATATCTGCCCCTGATTTCTGAAAATGAGGGCTTCATATTACTATTAGCCTTTCATAGTGCTTTATATTTGATTGCACATGTAATCAAGCTTTTGTTACTTTGAATATTTATATTTTCATTTCTGATGGCAACCATTTGATGTAATACATATAGTCAGGATTATTAGTTAGTTTTACTTGTTAATGTTTATTGTCATGATCAGTGGCGGATCCAGAAATTTTCATAAGTGGGGGCTGGTTGACTGCCTACATGTACTTAAATCTACCTCTGGTGATTGATATGGACTAAATATAATTGCTGTTTGGTGTGAACCAGGCTTTGCGTCGACGACCATACTACAACCTATAATGGTTTACTTTTATAAATTGGGACTTGGATAGACAGTTGTCTTTGGTACTTCAATATGAGAATCAGTTATATCTATGTACAAGATTGAGAAAAAAACTTTGTAATAAATTTAAACATATACATGTATTTAATTCTGTAATACCTGATAATATTTATCGGTTATTTGTGCTTTTTTCATTTGATGTTTACTCTCTGATAATGTCAGTATAATTTGATTGGTTGTCATAAAAAAATTGGGTCAGTTTGCAATTGTCATGTGCGGGTACAACACATCTGGATCTTCTTTCCCCTTTCATTCATAAAATTACGCATGAAATTTATCACAAAAATGCACCAGTTATTTGGTGAATGAAACACTTGTCATATTGTTTTATTTAAAGTCAGAGGCTGAGTTAGAGGATTTTTCAGGGGGGCCTGGGCTGCCCCTTTTGTTAGAAAAAATTTTGTTGTTTATATAGCTATATATAGGGAATCACTGGAGCATGACTGGAGCGGGCCCCTTCTTAGGCAGTCAGTGGGCCCCTGCCTATGAAAATTCTGGATCCACCACTGAAGTTTCAGTAAAGTTAGATTAGCTTTTTTGACATATTATGTTGAAATTTGAACAGAAAATGAATGAAAAACCTAATAAATTTTAAAAATGCACTTTTATTAAAAGCTTTCTTTGCTTATTCACAAGGACGTAACATATCCTCCATGCTATTCCAATCTGAGTTTTTGTTCATACATAGTCTGGTGCTGTTCCAATGCAAGTAGTCTTCTTTTTTCTGTTTATTGAGAAGTATCTGGTTTACCTGTTCAGTCACTATAAAGTGTTACAATTCATATTTAAACGCAACACATAAATAGTGACCAAAAAGGTACCGCTATCACATGAGAGAAGCTAGTAAAAAGTAAAATGTATACATTTTAAATATTTTTGTGGGAGCATGAAATGTAGTACATATATATAGATAGTTTTTTATAGACCATAGAACAAATAAGCAAACAAATTCAAAGTAAATGTACATGTAAGATGAATAATAAAAAAAGAAGAGCCATGGCCAGGGGCCCAAACTTGACAGCATTTGGTGTTGAACAGGTTAAATGTCTGCATTGACAATAAATATAGTCTTTGTTAGAGGTGAGCCAGGTCATCTTTCCCTTAATCAGTCATATTAAAGGTAACCGCATGTTTCTGGGCTGGGTCGAAAAATAAATGAACATGACTTTGAAAAATGCTAAAATTTTAAGATAAAAGAAATACACCAAATTGGGGAGACATCTATTAAAATGTTTGAATATGAAGTTGACAAGAACTAAGCTTTTCAGATAATATACAGACTATTACAGTCAGCCTAAAGACTCTTTGCCTACTGAAATGTTTGCTTACACAGTGCTTTCCTAAAATGATTTAAAATCAGTGTGATAGTTTTCATGAAGAATGCTGAGTGTACAGGTATTAAGAAAAAATAAATGTTATGTTACATGTATCTACCCAAATAAGTAAAATATAAAAATTCTTGACTTCTAAAACAATGATTTATCTCCTGATTTAATTGACTTATCAGTATGCTTCTATCCACTGGTGAAAATTCCATCTGAGTTGATTTATTATTAATTATTGTGCTTTGAATACACCTTATTGCTACAAAATGTACGTGTCTGCCATTACTAAATGTACATCACAAATGTTCCTAGTCAAATAATTACGACGTCTGGCAAGGCTATTTTAATTTTTTTCTGGGACGCCTTCTTAGGACTGACGCCTGGCAAGGCTATTTTATTATTTTTCTGGGACACCTTCCTGCGACGTCATAACACAGAAGCCATTTTTTAACATGTGGACTTTTTTTCCCAAAAAAGGGGGGGGGGGGGGGGGGGCTAAATCCGCCTCTGCTGATGCCACAATGGAAAAGTAATTGTTGTATCACGTCAATGGTTGAAGAGGGACAGATTCTCGGGTCAGCTGGGACAATTAAGGGGAGAGACTTCTCCCGTCATGCTTCAGTGATTCCCTACATAATTAACCAAATAGTAATTTTATCATCACGAAAAAATGTACTAATTGTAAGACCTGATGATGTGAATAAATTGAAATCAGACATGTCAAATGCAGTTCTCAGTGCTGTTGATATATCAATGGACAATGACTGCTTATACTATAATAGTCCCAGGTCCAACAACCAAATTTTCCCAGAAAAAGGGGGGGGGGGGGCTCCTGGACCGCCCTCTAAATCCGCCTCTGACAACTAAAAGAATCATCATGTACGAGTATACATCAAATTGTCTACCCCACAAGCGAACATCTTTTGGGAGCTCGCTGTGTTGCAAGTATTTTGGGTTTGAAGGAAATAAGAGGCGATCATATAATTTGCTGCTTTCAATAATAATATCATCTATAGTCGGATCCCTCTATAGGACGTTCAGCTAGAGGGGGTTAGCCTAGATATACAACTGTATCCAGCTATGTAATGTTCTATATAAAGTCGTTCACCTAAGGACATTTTTTTCTTATTTTTTCTGTACACTTAGCTTTGATTTTTTATTACCACCGGAGAGCACGAATTTCATTACAAAATTGCTTGTCTCCACCGGGACTCGAACCCGGTACCTCTGTGTTACAACGCAGCGCGCTAACCGACTGAGCTAAAGAAGTACTTCCTTAGCTCAACCGCTTACGGCTGACTAAGTATCTACTAAGTTTTTCTAAGGGAAGCAATCCCGTCACACTTCCCCCACCTCAAGAGTCATTATACTCTATAATGATGATATCTTCATCTTTTTTATATTTTAACCTGGCTAGGTAATTCTTCTAACCGTGGGTTATTATTGTTGGGCGCCAATGTAACCGGAGAGCACGAATTTCATTACAAAATTGCTTGTCTCCACCGGGACTCGAACCCGGTACCTCTGTGTTACAACGCAGCGCGCTAACCGACTGAGCTAAAGAAGTACTTCCTTAGCTCAACCGCTTACGGCTGACTAAGTATCTACTAAGTTTTTCTAAGGGAAGCAATCCCGTCACACATGCATTGTCAAGCTTGGTAACTCATAATTGTTTCTCAGTGATAATAGAATGCACAATACAAAGTATGGGATGTCAACAGTAAACTTGCAAAAGCTGACACTATAGATCACTGTAACCCTTGTCGATAACTATACCGTGATGCTTGGTGAAGGCTTCTTTGCACACAAGAAACCATATTGCTCACCTTGTGAGTTTTGTAGTCTTCTAATCAGTCAGTTGTTTTTATGGTTTTGTTTATTTACACCAAAAATCAATGAAGCGATGAAAGCGCGGGAAACGAAATGACATCTCCGGTAAATTCCGTGATTTTAATATTTTCTAATCAATATGTACAAGCAATGAAAAATAAATGGTTATTATTTTTATACTTAGTGCATAAGTTTTGTGTATTTATTATTTAAAATATATGCTTACGAAGAAAACTAACACTAAAGTATCTTAATCATTCAATTGTTTTAATACACAGTTTAAAGTGTAGATTGCGTGTATTACTGTTCTATTTTTAAAGTAGATCAATGACACATAAATATATAGCCTCGTACCAAAATTGCACCATAATTTCAAGATAACATGATTTTATTATCACAGAATTGTATTGATTTAATAAATTGCACTAAATTGACAGTGCTTCGTTAATAAACATTATAGCTCTTTACGATAGCAAATGAACACTTCATTACAATTTATACCGATGACCTACTATCATGATTTTTATCCGACCGCACATACGGACGCGTTGACACATAATGCATACCACTCATTAATAGCCAATCAGACGTTAATATGACCTTCATTTCCCCCATAATCATTCCGGAAACAGCCACGAAGCAGCCATTAAATAGTATTTATAACCAATGAAATACCATTAACAGATTTACCCGAACCTGACGTCTAGCATCTGACTAATCAGACCGTATCACATAATAAGTTTTAAGAAATCTTTGTCTAAATATAAAGGCTTCGGCAAAATAGCGATTAATATTATATAGTTTTGCTGTTTTACCGGTTTTATTTCAGATTTATAATCGGCAAGAGAACATGTTTAACCCCGCCATATTCTGCATGTATGTGCCTGTTCCAAGTCAGGAGCCCGTAATTCAGTGATTTTTTTTTGTTGATGTGTTATATAAATTATTTGTTTTTCTTTCATTTTTTGTTCATAAATTAGGCCGTTAGTATTATGGGGTGGGGGGGGGGGGGGGACATTATTATTTGAATTGTTTTACATTGGTTATTCCGGAAGTCAGGATGGCTCGTTATCACATAACAAAATTATCTGACCTCATTAACCAAATGTAATATGTAATGACTCCCATCTATTCTTTGCGGGCATTAAATAATGGACTTCATTAAAGATAACCGTTTTGTTTATTGTCATATAATCCACTCTATTAACACAATGTAGCATGAATAACAAAGGTATGCTGGTGTTCAATGAATGATTACAAATGATGACAGGTAAGTATAACTCCAAACTGAACGGTAAAAAGCTGAAAGAACAAATAAAAACTCAATATAAAAGCTATCAATCAAAAACATTTGCCAAAACATACAAAAATCAAAGTTGGCTTATGACACTAATTGTGTTCCATACATTCACATAAAAAATACAAGTTTTAACAATATATCAAGTTTGTAACATAACTGTGAGTCACAACTGGTGTGTACAGCTTTTAATGTGTTGAAAACTCGACAAGTATAAAAAATTATGTATGCAAATTATGACACGAATTGCTTTCCATACTTTAAAAATAACGAAATGAGGGGGGTGCTATGAATCATACAAAAAATACCAAAACGGGTATTTGAATGTTTATAGAACATTTTTATAGTGTAAATGTTGTATCTGTGTGTTTACAAGTAATAACAAACGGTTGTGAAACAATAAAACAAATAATCTGGTGACGTGGCATATTTGTCATCATTGTCATTTACCCAACGTTTTATACGTCATCAAAACACAATACATGTTATATATGTTTACAATAAACAGTTCTTCAAATTGTCAATATGCTATAAACTTACACTGTGCCGGAATCTGGCAGATATATCAATAAATGATGCTGAATCATCAACGTGAGCATGTAAATAAGGGGA